>NC_062977.1:1563620-1869844 GCF_023078275.1 Leguminivora glycinivorella
AGGTTTCTCACTTATCCAGGTCCCACGTAACCAGGTTTCACTGTATTAGTTAAATAAAGCGTAGGTATTAGTCGTTTTGCGGGCACGTGAAGGATTTGTTGCGTCTCTTTTAGTTACACGGGATCTTTTGTTCATTTCTGTCGCCGATAGTTCATAGTTCATCACTTACTCGCTTTTGGTGGGATCAGTGCCTAATTCACAAAACATCTCTTCTACCAGTGGCCCGTTTCTCGAAAGGTACAAGCCTTGTAGTACAAGTGTGTTTCCATGACAACCCATACGATTTGACAGTTCGCGCACTTGTAATACAAGGCTTGTACCTTTCGAGAAACGGGCCCCAGGTATTCCTATTATAACTTGAACTCAACTTGGCAGTTCAAGGTAATAAGAGATCGCTCGTTGACTGGCTGCTCTATGCGATATTAATAGATAAAACGATGAGAAAATAGTGTTGATAGATTCGAGTCTAAGCTCCTCGATAAAATATTATTATATGAGTAATATTTTTGGCACTATCAAACACGACAGGTCTGGCGCAGTCGGTAATGACCCTGCCTGCTACGCCGCGGTCCCGGGTTCGAATCCCGGTAAGGGCATTTATTTAATTTGTGTGATGAGCACAGATATTTGTTCCTGAGTCTTGGATGTTTTCTATGTATATAAGTATTTATATATTATATACATCGTTTTCTGAGTACCCACAAGACAAGTCTTCTTGAGCTTACCGTGGGACTCAGTCAATCTGTGTAAGAATGTCCTATAATATTGATTTATTTATGTGTCGAATCAAATATTCATGGTATTATTATCGAGATCTCAATTATAGAACTGATCTGGCCCCGTAGCCGTATAGCATTTCTACGACGCGAAACGAAAACGAAACGCCGCGAAAGGTAGTCTGGCTCTGTCGTGCCAATACGTAAGAGCAATAGAGATGAGCGTTTGTGCCATTCGGCTACGTTCCCTGATTGTCACTAGCAGCAGCCTGATCATTTGATTGTGATTTGTGCATTATGCGCCTTAACAGCGAAGTCACAGATGTAAAATACACTACTAGTATCCTACAGTGCCTGTCTGACGATATCGTCACTACTTTTAAAAAATCTCGTATCTCACGCTGTTCGTCAAAGTTAAAACGCAGTAAGTCTATATGCATTCCATACATACTTACTACAATTTTCTTTTCATTGACAAACGAAGATACAAGTTTTTTTAAAAGTAGTGACGATATGTAATTAGTTTATTTATTAGTTTTAAAACTTAAAAAAAATAGCAGTAATGACACAATAGGCTCATTAATTAATAAATAATGATTTATAAATTTCCACCTTGTTAACTCTTTTTGTAGTTAAAACCATTCTAGGCTGGTATAGTTAAAAAGAAGATTCTGATTGCTACATCTTTGACTTGTGTAATAACCTAACCACAAAATTAAAATTTTGAAATAACCCCCGACTGCGACATAGTTGACCGATTTTCATGAAATATGGCTAAGAACACTCCCGACTAACTCAGCTTTCAGACAAAAAAAACTAAATCTAAATCGGTTCATCCATTCGGGAGCTACGATGCCACAGACAGACACACACACAGACAGACAAACAGACAGACAGATAGACAGACAGACGGACAGACAGACAGACACGTCAAACTTATAACACCCCTTCGTTTTTGCGTCGGGGGTTAAAAATAAATTAAAGAATACGTCTCAGTACAAAATCGAGAGGAGTAATAAACATTTATACGTAGACCTTTGAAATGCCGGCAATACGAGATGCTGCAGACTTTACAAATAGACATCGGACTTGGATAAGATATACAAGGTGCTCGCGAGGAACCCATATAACTTTAACGGCATATTCTTGGTCACATTTTAAGACTAAAATGTCATATAAACTTTTCTAGATTTCGTCTAGTTTCAGAGTTGTTGCCAATTAAAAAAAAAAACATTCCTTTATTGTTACTCAGTACAAAAGGTCTTCTTAAGGTGGCTCGCTTTCCATACAAAAAACATCTACCATTTATTTAGTCACTGCACACTACAACTAAATAAAAATATGCGCATACATCTACTATACATTATCCGTCGTCGCGGTAGTGAATGAAATACATTGTTTCATACAGAAATCATGGACAAATCCATGTGAATTTTTTATTAATTTTACGTAAATGTGCGTGCCAAATTTTGTGTACAGACACAGAGCCGTCATATTTCGCGCATTTTTAGTTGACATTGTCATCAGTGACATTTGGCTCTTGACAAGTAATTATTTAAAGATATTGGTTTAGTTAACTCAAGCAGACTCAGAAATAATGACGCATTTTGTCAACAAAGATACATATCGTGTATTTCGACACTGCTAATGTAAATCGAAATGGCGTCTCGGTCAAACGACCGACTATGATGCAGAAGATCGTGGGTTCGAGTCCGAAGTTTTTTTTAATCATTTGAACTTTTATGGATTTATTAAGTATTTTTTATTTTTTTAATGGAATATTTGACTATTACTATATTGCTTTCCTATTTTTTATTTTCATACAAAACTACAATACAATCCTTTATTATGCCTTTGTTGATAAAATAAAATATTACACGTCTGGTATAATACATTATACATAGGTCATAGTGTGGGCATAGTATTAGTAAAGTATTGCATTTACTGAGCTGGTTGACCTATGTTATTGTTGTGTGAATGTTTTTCTTCAATAACTAAATGGTTATATACAAGAATATGGGTAGCTTTTGCACATTGTAATTTTTCCTCAGTCACCCGTTGACCACGAACGCTGTAAAGTGTTTGAAACATCGGGATGAATTTTAAACTCATTATACGCGATTTAATCCGTTTTCATAGTTTTTATTTTATGAGTAACTATCGCGGTAACTGAAGACAATATTAATTTAACTAAATGGTTACAAATATTAATTATCATCAATATAATCTGGTCCAGGCAGGCAATTATGGTCGCGCGATAGACGATAAAATATCAGGCCGTCCCTGTCGCACTATTAGTAAGTGCGATTATAGGGACCATGCTACCCGTGCTGTACTAGCTTTTGCCCGCGGCTTCGCTTGCGTTAGAAAGAGACAAAAGTAGCCTATGTCACTCTCCATCCCTTCAACTAAATCCCCTTAAATAATCACGTCAATTCGTCGCTCCGGTTTTGCCGTGAAAGACGGACAAACAAACAGACACACACCCTTTCCCATTTGTAATATTAGTATGGATTTGACATTATTATTTATATTTAAATAATTATATATGTATAGCCCAATTTCGTCGGTAACAGCGTGTTATGTAATGGCGTCGTTGGTGAATAGTCGTCTGTCACGCCGTGAAGGTGCGTTCGATTCCCAGGATTCTATAAACTTTTTATATTTTTTTGGATATAAATTTCGTATTTTTTATTGACCGAGCAAGAATGGAGAGCCGAAGGCCTGTATCAATTTTATCTTAGAGAACATATTGATTTTTTTATTGTCATTTTGATTTTCTATTTATTAAGTTGAGATATAAAACACAACTTTTGATACCCTCGCTAAATATAATATTTTATCGAAATTACTCCTTAGATAAAAAAAGTCCACTTGAGTTTTTAAAGCATTACGTTACTCAGTTAACTATAGCATGTTCATTTACTAATTTAAGATTTCAAAAGCGATTTGAATACCCTTGCTCCATCGAAAATAAACAATTAGAAAAAAGAAATCATTCGAATCGTAGTTTAGAAACTAAAATTTATCTATACTTTTTTGGAATTTTTAAAAATATCAGATTAGGATAATTATGTTAGAAATTCTGAGTTCGACGAACCCAAAAATTATTACCATGTAAGAGAATAGGTTTTTAATCTTTTTTGTGGAAAACGCTCAGTAACTACTGTACGAGTACATATACATTTATGTATAATAATAAAACAAAAAATAGTGTCTCATAGTGTTGTGTTCCTGCCGGTGAGTAAGGCTGCCAGAGCTCAACGAGGGTGTGGGGTGCTGACGACGGGAGGACTTACGGAACTAATTTGTTCCGTCTATTGTCCTTTGAGTCGTCGGCAACCCAAACCCTCCTTTGAACTTGTACACTCCTTTTTGCTGTGCACACGCAGCAAAGGGGAGTGTACAAGTTTCTAATGGGGCGGCAACGCGCATGCGACACTCTTTGAGTTGCAGGCGTCCATAGGTTACGGTGACCGCTTTCCATCAGGTGGACCGTATGCTTGTTTGCCACCGACGTAGTATTAAAAAAAAAAACAGAAAAAGTCCTGGATTCGAACCCAGTACTTCCATGCAAATCATGCGATGGCACGTATTTACCGCAAGGCTATTTAAACAAGCTGTCGCCGCGTGAAATTATCGACTAGAAGGAATACAAAAACACTGTTTGTATGTGTGAGTGGTACTTAAAAATAGTGTAAAATAGTAAATTTGTTTACATTAAGGGCATTAACGTTACAATGAGAAGTTGAATGTTTGTTGTAATACGTCAATTTTAATATTAAATGTTCGCGAAGCATAATTGAAAGTATATACATGCCTGTACGACTCCACAAAAAAAATAAGACCGGTAATTTGCAGATTAACGCCATCTAACGCAGCCTGAGCTTCGGGTAACCTAAGCGAGCCACCTTAACGGCGCTGATGCGCAATTGTGTCGCTTAACTTCAAACCTGAGTAAATCCATTTTGCTATAAGGTTGATCACCTTTCAGATCAATATTATATTTTTTATATATTCAACCTTATAGCAGAATGGATTTACCCAAGTTCGAAGTTAAGCGACACAATTGTGGAGCATAGTCTCACAGTGTCATTGATAGATGTCAAAATGTGACAAGAAAAACTTAAAAAAATTGATTTTTAGAAAAATAAATTAAGAAACTCATTTTACTTGCCAACTTTATGGATAAAAATTACTTTTTATGTGAAAATACGTCCAAAAAAGTAAAAAAAAAAAAAATTTTTTTTTCGCGAAAAATTTTCAAATTCATATAACAGTTTTTCTTTTTTTTGGCCTCAGAAACGCGTGGTTCAAGTTATGCGGGTTCCTCGCGAGCACCTTGTATAAAATTATGTAATATGGCTCAAAAGTTTTAATTTTATAATAATTCATTCCCCTTGCGTTATCCCGGCATTCGCCACGGCTCATGGGAGCCTGGGGTCCGCTTTGACAACTAGTTAGTTTTAATTTCAAATATTACCAAGATATTTTTTTAGTTCATATTCTACAGGGTGTAAACCTAATACGGGCGAACCTCTTAACGGTGGTGAGTGAGTATAGGACATAAACAATGGAATTAGATAACTTTTACTTAAAATTGAAATATTTTTTTATCCATACAAATTAATTCGGCCCGCAACGTAATGCAAACACACTCGCGTTAAACGCTCGTTGACAATTGTCATTGATTGTCATCGCAACCACGTTTACAGTACATTGCTGCTGGGAATTTTTTCAAAAATTAATTATGGGCTGAAACTTAAGAGTAACTCAAAAACACCTCTTAATTAATGATAACAATATTGAATTATATGCCTGGTTTCATTTATCGCCCTTATTACGTTTACGCACTGTATAATCCATACTAATATTATAAATGGGAAATTGTGTGTGTCTGTTTGTTTGTCCGTCTTTCACAGCAAAACGGAGCGACGAATTGACGTAATTTTTTAAGTGGAGATAGTTGAAGCACAGTATAATAAAGAGTACTATCGTACAGTATGGCCACTCCTGCTCCCCGCTGAAAGTGCCGCCCACCCCCTCTCGGTTACCTCACAGTTACCGCCTGTCAAAACGCGAACAGTCGACCTGTCATATTTCACTCATACAAGCGTGGTACGCGTTCACCTACACGAGCTTAGACTGTGAGCTAGGAACGCGCCTCTTTCATATATTTGGTCGCCAGTGTCCGAGGTGTGGTTGAAGGGATGGAGAGTGACATAGGCTACTTTTTTTCTAACGCGAGCGAAGCCGCGGGCAAAAGCTAGTTTAAACCATTTATTACTGATACTGCCCTTGGAGATTGTTATTATTTTTCTATAAGTTCCTAAGTAGGTTAAGTTTTTATCAGTTTGATTTGCGACCGTCCCGTAATTCAAGTAGGTTATGAATACACGCGAAATCTTGATAATGACCGATATTACTACCAAAGATAATTACCTAATCTGTTTCCATTCTAGCCGATAAGCAATCAAGCTAAAATTACAAAAACGTTTTAACTCACTCTAACTTTCATTCAAATTTCAGCAGTATACCAATACTAAGATGGTAAAAATTAATAATTAATTAAACCATTTTTTTATCGGAAATCTTAATAGTATTTTATGCAACAGGCGTTTAAAGGAGGTCAAAAAAGACGAGTGAAGTGGGTAACAATTTGAGGCGAAGCCGAAAATTGTTATTAAGGCGCCACGAGTATTTTTTGACTCGGTTAAACACCGTTGCATACAACGACCATTCACTTCGTTTTTAATAGTTTTCTTGAATAACTTTCGTGAAATTCACACTGTTTCCTATATTTTGACGCAAAGGTTTGCACTGTCAGCACAGCTGCCCAAAGCCTTCCGCACACGCGCAGTATCGTTATAACAATGCGTTGCCATGGTTACAGAGCCAAACAATGCGTTTTCAGTTTTTTCGATACAGCGCGCATGCGCGGAAAGCCGGCGGGCGCTGGCTTTGAAGAATAGTCTTTTATGTAGGGGTTTAAAGATCTATGCACGACCCTGTAAATGACGAATAACAGTTCGGGAGTAGAAAAAGTTATGTAGTGATTTTAACACGCTCTTTGATTCCGATAATGTATGGAATATCTTTCAGGAGCTCTTATCTTGGTTCATTTTGTAAAGCAAACAAATACCTTGAGGATAAGAATATAGAGTTCATATTTTGATGTATAAGGAGTAGACAGAATCACGGATGGGAAAAAATAGGTACTTCATTAGGTTAATCTTTAAAGAATGTGTTTTTAGCGCCAATGTTATTACATAAGATTTGTGATACTCAGGGACCGGAAAACCCCTTTTTAGGCTTAACTTCATCAATTTGCTTACCCAATCAATTTTCTTACTAAATAAAACGGTAAGCTTTTTTAAAGGTAACCTTTTAAAACGGTAAGCTTATTGAATCTGTTACTATGAGGTTACCATAACTACTAACTAAGTTAACTCCGAAACCCTATCGCGATAGGGTTTTTAAAACCTGTTTTCATTGAGTTATGGTAAGCTTTATCCGTTCCTTGTTGTCTTTCTACATTGAAACTGGTTTGCTATAGATAGAGCTTGTCTCAGACGCATGCACTTGAATTTGCGTAGTTATTACCATTTGACATGTACGTCATTTAGTTTCTGTATTTGATAGTACAATTATTGACCTACTCGTACTCATCAGTATATTATAAGGGAATAAAATGAAGTAGGTTTTTACAGCAAGCAAGGTTTTGTACCTACTTTTAGGGTTCCGTAGTCAACTAGGAACCCTTATAGTTTCGTCTGTCCGTCCGTCTCCGTCTCCGTCCGTCCGTCCGTCCGTCCGTCCGTCCGTCCGACCGTCCGTCCGTCCGTCCGCGGATAATCTCAGTAACCGTTAGCACTAGAAAGCTGAAATTTGGTACCAATATGTATATCAATCACGCAAACAAAGTGCAAAAATAAAAAATGGAAAAAAATGTTTTATTAGGGTACCCCCTACATGTAAAGTGGGGGCTGATATTTTTTTTATTCCAACCCCAACGTATGATATATTGTTGGATAGGTATTTAAAAATGAATAAGGGTTTACTAAGATCGTTTTTTGATAATATTAATATTTTCGGAAATAATCGCTCCTAAAGGAAAAAAAAATGCTTCCCCCCCCTCTAACTTTTGAACCATATGTTTAAAAAATATGAAAAAAATCACAAAAGTAGAAGTTTATAAAGACTTTCTAGGAAAATTATTTTGAACTTAATAGGTTTAGTAGTTTTTGAGAAAAAAACGGAAAACTACGGAACCCTACACTGAGCGTGGCCCGACACGCTCTTGGCCGGTTTTTTATCGGAAATCTTAAAGGTATGTAGTGATTTTAATACGCTCATTGATTCCGATAATGTATGGACTATCTTTCAGGAACTCTTATCTTGGTTCATTTTGTAAAGCAAACAAATACCTTGAGGATAAGAATATAGAGTTCATATTTTGATGTATAATGGGTAGACAGAATCACGGATTGGAAAAAATAGGTACTTTATTAGGTTAATCTTTAAAGAATGTGTTTTTAGCGCCAATGTTATTACATAAGATTTGTGATAAGCATTTTCTTGTATACTGAGCCAAAATCACAAATATTCACTGCAATATTTTATTTGAAACCACACAAACCGATTTATTTTTATTAATACCAGTCTAAATATTAAAGGCTCAATGATTGAAACTGCCGAACCTTATCTAGCTAATCTAGATCAATATATCTATATAATTTAGTATCAATATTTTACTCGTAGATTTTTCCCAGCATCACTTTCATGTTATCTCTTATCAGCAACTAAAAAGTGTTATCTTGTTCGCACAATACGGGCATGTCAGTCGAGATAACGAATCAGTGGCGATAACTCGATAACAGTCAGTTTTCCACCGCTATGACCACCGTAGCTGTCGTGGTCGCCGCCGATAGCAACCTCGGCTACCAAGTCCTCAAAAAACTCACAAAAACTTACAAAGGAAAAATATACTTCACCACGGAAGACGAATCTATCGGATACAATATACTTCGCACCTTAGAGAAGAATGCCACGAATCTACACTACTATCGCGTGGACATCACTTACACGAAAAGCATCATCAACTTCAGACACTACATACAAGATCAAAATGAAAGGATAGACCTGATAATCAACAATACGGACTACGTACAAACTGAGAAGAAGTTGTCTCATGCTGAAAAAGTTAAAAGAACATTAAGTGTGAATTTTTACGGGTACATCAACTTTGGGAAGCTGGTGTATCCATTGCTAGTTGAAAATGCTAAAGTAGTGAACGTGTCGGGACCCGCCGGTCTGTTAGCAACGATCGAAAATGAAGCGATTAGAAAAAGGATTAGTGACCCAAACCTGACGGAAGACGAGCTAGTAGCTGTTATTCAAGACTACGAAGAGGCATGTAGAAGAGGTATAGAGAAAACTGAAGGCTGGGGTTTAAGTGTGCAAGCTGTGAGCAAAGTGGCTCTAAACGCTGTCACCTTTTTACAACATAGAGAATGGAGTAGCAAAGGAATTGTAATTAACTGTGTCAACCCTGGCAGCCTCAATACTAAAGACGAACGAAAATCAACCAAAGTATTCCAAGACGGCGCCAAGGCAATTTTATATCTAGCACTTGAAGCACCTCTATCAATAAAAGGCAATTTTGTGTGGAGCAATTACTCAGTTATAGAATGGAACTGCGACCCTTACGTTGAAGTGACAACAGTGTGAACAGGGGACGATTAAACCAGTGTTATAACAATATTCCCAGTTATCGGATTTGGCCGCAGAAATTTTGCAGTTTGCAGCGAAATAGCTCCGCGCGTGATATTCCGAGATGATCCCAATTTATACATTTAAGTGTTGCGATGGCACTGGAGTATGTGAGCTACGTCGTCTTACATAGGGGAATTTCACTAAAAAAGCTGGCCAAAATTATTTATATACATTTCTGTAAGTGGTTCTATTGTGTGAATCCAAATATTCTACTTTAATTTATTTATATTTTTACTTATATCGAATAATATCGAGCTTGTTTAATGAAATACCCCTATGTGCGTCTATGACAAGATGTTAATAAACCTGAAACAATAAACCGAAGCTGGTGCCTCAATTTACCTCCATTAAAAGTTAGAATACTTAGACATTGGGTGTACTCAATTGTGTTTTATCGCTGACCTTTCTATAGTAAATATTAGTGGACTCGCAGAATTTGCATTTATTCGCGCTTTTAGTAGGTCATTATTTACGTTTGCCGTGGAAAGTGTACCGTTATGAATAATAACAAATATTACCGTTACCTGGCGCGGGCACGTTCGCAGTTCGAACGTGCTTTAGTTTGGAACTATCACTATTATAAATGCTCAAGACTGTTTCGTTTCGGTCGAGGCAAAACAAGATGATGTTCGTTAATAGTATTTGTAAATTATTTATGCTTGGATTATTATTAAATTATCGCTGTGTCGATAAATATTTTAAGAGAAAATCTAGCTTGTAGTAATAATAGTACATTGCTCCTGGAAAGTTATGTATGAAAATCTTGGCATAATTAATGGAAGATTTTTTTTGATTAGGATATGTATATTATAGGCCGAAGTTATTTTTCATCAACCCAAACCATCCCTCCCCCACTGCGTCACCCCTATTTCCCCCCATTAAATAGCCGAAAATGCGGGTTTTCTCGATTTCTGACAAAACCGTCGAAGATACAGAAAAAGCGTGCAGGAACAAAGTAATCCTTAATAAATTTACTACAAATCTGTCTTTGACACTTTAGTGCTAGCACTTATAGTTTTCGCGCGATCTGTCACGGAAGTTGCCCCTTTCTTCAATTTTCTATAGTGAATGTTAAGTTTTCTCCCAAAATGCTTACGAAATCGAGAAAAACCGCATTTTCGCCACTTTAAGGGAGGGTAAAGGGGTGACACAGAGGGGGGAGGAGTAGGGAGGGTTGATGAAAAATAACTTTGGTCTATAACGTACATATTCCAATTAAAAAAAATCTTCCATTAATTATGCCGTAATTTTAGCTAATTTCCCCGTACTAATAAGGGTTAGTAGAAATAACGGAATGCGTTAAGATGTTTAGGTTTCAGATAATTAGTACCTACCTACTAGTCACTTGCCCTAATTCTAGATAGACGTATAGATAACATGTGATATCGTCTTTCATTTTATCGTTGTACATTTCTTCTTAAAGGTATTACAGTAACCGACACGTTGTTTAATTTATTTTGGAAGTATGACGTCATATTGCAGACCGTCTCAGTTACTGATAAACACAATCGAGACGTTGAATCATACCAGAGTTATTCGCTCACAATGGTCCTAGTAAATTTATATATTTTGTGGAGTATGTAGAATTATTGTGTTTCTGTAGTATTGTTTGAATAATGTTATGTATTAAACTAGTATTAAATCTCAAACAGTTGCTGTACCTATCATTATCACAGATAATACTCGACATCATTTAAAATTACTTAACAATATCAAGCCGTGAAGAAAAACAAGTCGACAAGTAAATAATAGTACATTGTGCAACAAGGGAGGTAAGGGGGATTTTGACAACGGGTGTACGAGTTTTCAAAATCCTTACCTCCTGAGTTACACACAATGTTTTTCATCACATTATGAGAGGAAACACAGAGGAAAAAATCATAAGGCAAAACCTTCAACGGCGACCAGTAGTTTATCTTCACCTATATCGGATTCTTCATATAAGTCCATTGTTTTTTTTATTACAAACGCTTTTTGAGCACAAACAAGCACTAAAATACTGCATATAAATTGAATGCAATGTTCAAAGAAGCACAAAATCTGAACTTAATTTACGTGTCCGTCAAAAAATGTTGTCAACATTTTTTTCATTTTCTTATTGAAGTTTTTGTTGTACTGCCCGTTGCTATGGCAACGCGGTCAAGCACGAGTCGAGATGGCCATCACAGTTTCCTGTCAGATTGTAAATTATAACGATTTATCTGCGTGAAATTTCAAAATAAATGTAAAACACACTGAATTAATTGTAAAACATAAATAAAATGCAATTTTTAAACAGCAAACGTGATGAAAAATTATTCAATCAACACCGTCATCAGCGTTGAACGAACCCTGTCGAACGAAATCTGTAACTAGAACTTTTTAAATACATTTTGTTTTTATTTTCAACCAAGTCACCTCCTAAGCTAGAAATGGAAGCAAGGTGGTGCCCAATCAGCCGGGCCGGGGAGCTCAGGGGATTAATCGTTAGATTGCAATTCGAGGTGCCACCGGAGACTCAATCTGGGGAGATTTGGCGGCCAATTCATTTTTCTATTGTTGGCCTGTTTTGTGGTCATCCTTGTAAAGTTGCTTCGCGCCAGAGACAATATTTATAATTTGTTGTCAAAACAAGCTACGCACTATTATTGGTCTTGATCATAAACGGATATTCCCTTATAGAACTATAAAATACCCACATACATACCAGTCATAATCATAACCCTCCTTTTGCGTTGCCGTAGTCGGGTAAACAGAAAGAAAGGTAACGAAAAAAACATTAAAGGCACATGTAAGTCAGAATATATATCGAATAATCGAAATCAAAATCTAGAAAATTACTTTGCATTCAGTGCTAACGCCGTGTCTCTGCGTGGGCGACGGTCGCGCGACCGTCGCCGTCGCGTCTCATCGCATCGTCTGCTTCCATATCGATAAGGTTTGATTTCGTATGCGTCGCATCGCCGTCGCGCGACCATCGCGCGACCGTCGCCCACGCAAGCCACGGCGTAACCCCTTGTACTTAGTTGCGTATTTTTTACATGCAATGAATGATCCAACTCTCCTACCGCAAAAAATAAATACGAAAAATGTTAATTAGGTTTATAAATAAATATAAATAAATAAATATTGGGGACACCTTACACAGATCAACTTATCCCCAAACTAAGCAAAGCTTGTATTATGGGTGCTAAGCGACGATATACATAATTAAATAGATAAATAGATAAATACATCCACCAATATCATATAGCCGAATGGCACAATCGAAAACATCCATGACTCAGGAACCAATCGCTTTCGTTTGTCGCCATCATCTCATCACACAAATAAATGCCCTTACCGGGATTCGAACCCAGGACCGCGGCTTAGCAGGCAGGGTCACTACCGACTGAGCCAGACCGGTCGTCGTCAGGTTTAAGAACAGTAATGTGAACCTTATTTTAATCATATTGTTATCTTCTTTATCTAATCTATTTTTCTATCTAATATCTACAAAGGAGCATTTTTGGTATATCTATATACACCGGGATCTCGAACAGCCCTAACGATTTTGCTGAAAGGGTATGGCCGGACCGCCATAGCAAAATCGCCCCTGGCTGAATTTGAGATATTGTTATGCACGATTATTCGTTTTATTATTACATATACTTTTGGCGAATATTAATAATCATAATAACAGGCCTTTGCATCTATAACAGATGATTCAAGCAGCATTCTTGAAATTATCCATTAATTCATCCGTGAAAATTATGCCTCAAATGTTACCGTTTGCAAAAAAAAAAAAAATGTTTTTTTTTTCTTCAAAACCACGTATCCGATTGATTTGTTCTTTGGATATTTTATTGATACATTAGGGATACATGGAATAAAAAAAAATAACTTCCTGACTTTTTTTAAGTACATATTTTTTTCAGTTTAAAGTAACTAAAAAAACTTATCTCAAAAAAATACACATTGTCTCAAAAAAAGTCGGGAAGTATTTTTTTTTTACATTTCGGAGCTGAATATCGATGGTTAGTCTCGCCAGCGTAGGGTCGTGCCAACTGTATGGCATGTTTTCCATACAGTTGGCCCGACGCTTACGCTCGCGAGACGCTAGATGTGGGGTGGCTCTCACTCCGAGCTCGCCCAATGCGAACTTTCGTTTCCGAAAGTCGCCAAGGTACTTTATATTAGGTATGCTGCACCGAAATCTGATCTGATGTCTGATTAAATCCCTCAAAGGCAATTAAACAAACACGCCCAGTTTACCTGCCTACACCGTGGTAAGTCAATATTCAGACTAATTGACTACATATGAGCTGGCATAGATCTTAGGAAACCAGATATTGCGTTTAAGTACCAATTTAGATCAGTTACGACGGATTATATGTTATAATTATGCGGGTATTGAAATTTCACATGTATTGGATTCACAAGTAGTACCTCGTTAGAATATAGTTTATTAGTATCAATATAAACAACTTGCCAAGCTAGATCTACAGACGATAGGTCCAGTGCACTTCAATGGCACTCCTATTCCTTTCAGCTCGTGCGTTAAGGATCTGGGAGTGCACTTGGATAGCACTTTAAGCTGGAGACCGCAGATTGCCGAAATCAGTCGGAAGGTTACGGGCGCTCTTCAGGCACTCAACAAGCTCAAACACTTCTTGCCAGTCAAAACTAAAACACTGCTAGTTAACACCCTGATTTTACCCATTATCGACTATGGTGATGTATGCTGTCCTGACTTGAACGAGGAGCTTCTTGACAAATTGGACCGACTCCTTAACAATTGTATCCGATTCATCTTCTGTCTTCGAAAATTTGATCACGTGTCCGCATTTCGCTCACAGCTCGGCTGGCTTCCCATTCGTCAACGGCGTAATATTCGCATGCTCTGCACTCTTTATTCTATTCTTAATGATCCACACTCCCCTGGATATCTAAAATCTCTTTTTAATTTTTCTGATGCTTCGCGGGTCCGTCAGTTTCGCTCTACCGGCAATCTCACTCTTTCTATTCCTCTTCACCGTACGGGCTTCATGTCATACTCTTTCGCCATTCAGGTCATCCGCCTCTGGAACGGTCTACCACCTAACATTAGGAAATTACCCAACAAATACGTTTTAAAAAAACCAGTGCGCGACTTCTTTGCTGGCAGCTTAAGGTAGAATTGAATGTTATCTTTCTGACAGGTTAGTAATATTTATGTATATATATAATTTATATATATGAGTACCTATGTATTATAACCTATCGTTATTTATGTAAAAATAGTATGTGATTGTATGTACGTTAATATATTATATGTCTAAGCTTTTGATTGATATTTCAAAATTGGTCTCTTAATGCACCGCCTACAATCTTCTCTGCTTTGCCCAAAGGTTGACTGGTAGACAATGCCTCACGGCATTAAGTTCGCCTTTTGTACATTAAGTTGTTGGTTCCTAGTTGACTACGGAACCCTAAAAGCGTGCTCAGCGAGATGGACTGAAACGCGCTTCCAACCTTCTTGTATTTCAAGTGTTTGTGGATGACAGTAATTGCTTAATATCTGCCCACAGATATGCCCCCTAAAATGTATGGTAAAGGTTACTTCCAAATATGTTTCATTATTGCTATAATAAATAATAAAAAACAAGTTACAATACTTAAATATAAATACTATCTTTTCAGTGACTAAATTTTTACTTAAAAACTACGTAACTATTTATTATTATTATTTATTCTTTTTAAATTGGTTTTGCAAGAACCTCTGTGCAGGTAAAGGCCTCCTCCAAAGTTAGCCAGTGTTCCCTTATTTAGGCTGTGTGTTGCCAATTTCTTCCTGCTGTTTTTATGATCTCGTCTTCCCATCTTGCGCAAGGTCGTGCCTGTTTTTATTATTGCTACTTGAGTAAAAACACTAAAATTTAAATAATTGAAAATGTAAACTATATACGAACCCCCCTAACATGATTTAAGGCAATTTAGAATATGCGTAATCTTAAATAAAATTATTAGAAGCGCTGGTGGCCCAGCGGTAAGAGCGTGAGAGTTTCAATCCGGAGGTCACGGGTTCGAACCCCGGCTCGCACCAATGAGTTTTTCGGAATTTTATGTGCGAAATGTCATTTGATATTTGCCAGTCGCTTTTCGGTGAAGGAAAACATCGTGAGGAAACCGGACTAATTCCAATAAGGCCTAGTTACTCTTCGGGTTGGAAGGTCAAATGGCAGTCGCTTTCGTAAAACTAGTGCCTATGCCAAATGTTGGGAGTAGTTTTCAAAGCGGACCCCAGGCTCTCATGAGCCGCGGCTAATGCCAGGATGACACGAGGAGGATAATGATGATGTAATTTTTGGTTCTTTTCATTTTTTCACCGAATTTAATGTTAAACTCCTGTGGCCCGTTTCTCGAAAGGTACAAGACTTGTATTACAAGTGCGTGAACTGTCAAATCGTATGGGTTGTCATGGCAACACACTTGTAATACAAGGCTTGTACCTTTAAACGGGCCACTGGTAGCGGTAGCCACAACGACGTAGCATACGAGTATGTATCATAACGAAGGATCCATTTTCTAGAATAATACAGCAAGACAAATTCCAAATTATCTCTCAGTCAGCTAACGCTACTCTGTCGTACAAGCCATAGAGGAATAAGTAATGGTAGAGTTGTAACTTTATACATCAGTAAATGCGAGTATTTGTAGTGATATCTAGCGACAATCATGCGTCAATCACGCGTCAAATAGCGTAAATTATCAGTACTGCTAATTGTCAATAGATGTCGCGACGAACGAAGAGTCTAATGCTCACCAATTTTTAGCTAATAGGTATTCTTATTGATCTCTGTTTGGCCCAAAGGTTAGCTGGTAGAGAATGCCTTTTGGTATTAAGTTCGCCTTTTGTACATTTTTTTACTCTGCAATAAAGTTTAAATAAATAAATAAATTACAATAGCATTAATCAGTATTTTATTTTATCTGTTTTCAATTCCTTCTGCTCGTAATATAAGTTGTAAACTATTCTAATATTATTTTTTTGGCAGACGAGACACTGTTGACACCTAGTAGTATCGCGTAGTGGTACAGATAATTTACGCTATTTGACGCGTAATTTACGCGTGATTGTCGCTAGATGTCACTACAAATAACTCGCATTTATGATGTATGGAGTTACAACTCTTCCCTTACTCAAAGACCTATATAACTTCGTATAGACAGATAAAGTCTAAGAAAAAAATGTACCCCAAAACCATACAGAAAAAAACCTGCCAAGAGCGTGTCGGGCCACGCTCAGTGTAGGGTTCCGTAGTTTTTCTCAAAAACTACTAAAGCTATCAAGTTCAAAACAATTTTCCTAGAAAGTCTTTATAAAGTTCTACTTTTGTGATTTTTTTCATATTTTTTAAACATATGGTTCAAAAGTTAGCGGGGGGGGGGGGTGGACGCACTTTTTTTCCCTTTAGGAGCGATTATTTCCGAAAACATTAATATTATCGAAAAACGATCTTAGTAAACCCTTATTCATTTTTAAATACCTATCCAACAATATAATTATCACACGTTGGGTTGGAATGAAAAAAAAAATATCAGCCCCCACTTTACATGTAGGGGGAGTACCCTAATAAAACATTTTTTTTCATTTTTTATTTTTTCACTTTGTCGGCGTGATTGATATACATATTGGTACCAAATTTCAGCTTTCTAGTGCTAACGGTTACTGAGATTATCCGCGGACGGACGGACGGACGGACGGACGGACGGACGGACGGACGGACGGACGGACGGACGGACGGACGGACGGACGGACGGACGGACAGACAGACAGACAGACATGGCGAAACTATAAGGGTTCCTAGTTGACTACGGAACCCTAAAAAGGTACGGTGAGCTAGATGGCGATACACCTTTGGGGTACGCTCGGCTAGATGGCGCTAATATTAATATTTGACATTTTAAAACATAATAAAATATCAAGCTAAGAATATGGGCCAAATTGTCAAAACTGAGGTTCAAAAGTTTTAAGCCTGTGTCGAGAGATGGCACTCTATGCACTGTGATTACACATTTTACTTTGACAGTAACTCTCTTTAATACTCGATCCTCTTTCCCTTACTTATTTCTCTATGGTACAAGCTAACAAGATAAATTTAGCAGACATCAACGTCGTTAATGCAAGATGCATCGTGTCGAGAAAACCTCGCATCGTTTGTGTTTATATATGATTATAATATATGCAGATAATATGCACACTGGGGTTTCTTGATACCTGGGGAAACGGAGGAATGTTCAAACATAAACATACAATAAACTTACATATTGAGAGAGTTCAAACATATACATATTGTTGTGTATGTTTTCATTGTAGATTTTTTTTATACATTTTCTAAAATAAATACCTCCGTCGCGCCTTTCTGTGTGTCTGCCTGTATATTCGCAATAAATTCAAAACTAAGAAATGAATTTTAGACACCTATTCTTAGACATTCTTGAGATAGGTTTAGGTGTATATTTTTTTACAGCTGCTCTTTCTGTAAGCAGTGCAAAGCCGAGGCCAGTCGCTAGTTGAATATAACCGACCGTAAATTTGACCGTGAAATTTTATAATTGACCGTAAATTTTGGGAATTCTTGTACTGCCATAAAAGTAATAATTTCTTGCTTAAAACTCAAGTTATTGCCATAGAATCCTATTGTGTATAATACTCGTATAATTTACTGTCAGCTAAAAAAGTGGTTTACCACTTTTCGGCCTTATGACACAAACACATTTTTTTTTTTTTTTATATCATAAAGAAAATTACAAAAATCTTAAGAACTAAGATGCGCCACAGAAACTTGTAAGAAGTTTATGCGTGGTGGTACATAATGTTTAGAGTCGAGAATTGGTAAACAACTTTCTTGGCTGACTGTACATTGGACAGATTCGTGTTTTCAGTTCATTTTCACTGTGTTAATATATCTATAGGTCAATAGGTATCGGTATAGGTATAGGTAAAGGTCTGAATAGCGTTAGTTCATAAGAAAGTGCACAAATTTGAGCAGCAGCGGTTGGAAAACCTAGATGCTAAGCGCCATATCCGAAAGACGCGACCTAACGGCTCAGCCACGACATTGGTCTAAGCGCGACAGCGGTGAGCGGCGGCCATACATTGGAGCGAGACACAGCGATGGGACTTCTCATTCGCACGTATGGCTGCCGCTCACCGCTGTCGCGCTTAGACCAATGTCGTGGCTGGACCGTAAGCCCTCCTACACGTATACCCGCAACCCGTCTCGTCAGCTCCACTGTGCCACGTGTGACCGCATTTTCAAGTCCCAAGTTTTGGTTTGCGAGCCACATCAGAGCATTCCATCATCCGGACAATAATTGTTAATGGAGTTGCCTTTTTCGGATACGACAAAGAAGGAGATGATGATGAGGTACATATACAATATAATATCGTCACGACTTTGAAAAAATCTCGTATCTCATGCTTCTCCTCAAAGTTAAAACGCAGTAAGTCTATATGCATTCCATACATACTTACTACAATTTTCTTTTCATTGACAGACGAAGATACAATTTTTTTTTAAAGTAGTGACGATATATTATGTTTTCCCCTCACTAGCTCGGAAACACGTGTTTTGTTGTTTAATACCAGCGGGTAAAAACGCATTTTATCCACTAGTGGGTAAAGTAATTTGACCTTGAATAAAGTCAAATTAACTGATGTAAAATTGATAAAAGTAGGTGAATCTAGTAATAAAGATGATTTACTACCTGTGGAACTACTGGAAGCAGTGATAAACGCATTTTTTGAGTTGTAGTTTCCTCGCTATAGTGAGGGGAAAAGTTTTGTGTTACACTCGGGTGCAAATGTATTTTACTTCTCGTGTGTTAAAAAACTTGCAAGTTCAGATTCTATTCTCGAACCACTCGCTTCGCTCGTGGTTCAACTATAGAATCCTTTCACTTGCTCGTTTTTCAATTCCACACTCGGCGTTAAAATACAACTTTGCCCCCTTGTATAACAAATAACTATTATTTATTTATTTATTTATTTAAACTTTATTGCACAAAGCTTTGCTTTTGTCTGTCCGTCCGTCCGTCCGTCCGCGGATAATCTCAGTAACCGTTAGCACTAGAAAGCTGAAATTTGGTACCAATATGTATATAAATCACGCCGACAAAGTGGTAAAAAAATGTTTTTTTACGGTACCCCCCCCCCCCTACATGTAAAGTGGGGACTGATTTTTTTTCATTCCAACCCCAACGTGTGATATATTGTTGGATAGGTATTTAAAAATAAATAAGGATTTACAAAAATCATTTTTTGATAATATTAGTATTTTCGGAAATAACCGCTCCTAAAGGAAAAAAATTATTTGAAAACATATTTCAATAACATTACAGATAAATCCAATGCGCCATGAAACTTAAATTTTATCAACAGTAAATAAGAACACAACAAAAAAAATTACAAACAATAAAATTAAACGATTGATTTGGGCGATGACGTAACAGCGTGGTGGCTCCGTAGCGTCGTTTGCCCCGGTGTAGAATCTGAATAATATTATTCAGGATAGAGGCATTGTGGGTATCAAAATATAGAAAATTATAACGAAATATAAATATGTAAAATCGTTAATATATTCCAGTATAGTTGATCCATCCGCATCAGGATCATTGGCAATCACAAATCGATACCGTTTTGCGTGCGCCGGAGCGTACGATAATGCCCTCAAATTGGACAAAGGGTAGACCACCGACGTATGGGTACACTCAACCTCAAATTTACATGCATATACAATAAATTATTATAAAAATACTTCATAGATTTGTAAATGCATAGTAGGTAGGTATGTTTTTTTTTTTTTTAAGAGTTTGGACCTCGGCAAATAATAGAAATGGGTGATCAATTTTTCTTTGCCAGCAAAATTTTTTGTCCCCCCCCTCTAACTTTTGAACCCCATGTTAAAAATATGAAAAAAAATCACAAAAGTGGAACCTTATAAAGACTTTCTAGGAAAATTGTTTTGAACTTGATAGGTTCAGTAGTTTTTGAGAAAAATACGGAAAACTAAGGAACCCTACACTGAGCGTGGCCCGACACGCTCTTGGCCGGTTTTTTCGTTGAAGGTCGTATCGGAAATACGTTGTTAGTTTACTCCACAGTTTGTCTGTACGAGACAAGAAATTCCAAAGAAACGTAGAAAATTTAAACTCTTCGGGATAAACAGAAAGACTTCTCAAACGGGTACTTCTACCCGTTTGTACAAAGTGCTATAAAAGTTGGCGAGCAATCGCAACGGGCCTGTCTCTGTGCGATTGATTACTTCAGTTAACTAAAAACGAAACAGATAAATCAAAGGGATGAATTAAACTGTCTAATCGGTCGCAGGTGGCTGAATGTTGATTAGAAAAAGGTTATTGTAATTCAAAAAACCTTAATTAATCCGAAAATCAATGTCAAGCTCTTGTTGAGACAAATTTACAATTTCAGGCACCTAAGGGTGCCTTTCCACCAGAGATGTACTACACTACGTTGCTATGGATGCGTCTGATATCCACCAATCAGCTTGGTCGAACCCGTTCCCACTAGCGCTATGCTTTATGGAACAATGAACATGATTGGTATCCACCAATGATCGATGGGTATCCACCAATCATGTTCATTGTTCATATCAAACACATCCACGTAGCGCACTTCTGGTGTTGGCCTTCGACCAAGGCACTGGTCCCACTGTTTTTAGTTACTCGCCCAGCGGTGAGCTATCAAAATCGCCGTGTCTCTTTTATTTACACAGGAGTGCTTATCTTTTGTTCGTTTTTATAGCCGATAGCTCATAGCTTACTAGCTCGCGGTGGGACCAGTGTCCAAAAGAGCGAGCATTGAGTGCTTGCAGCCAAGACCAGATCAGAGAGTATTCGATGGGTACCACGGCAGTCGGAATGGTGTAGAGGTGTGCACATTTTCTGCATGGATGAACCCGTGTTAGGTTCCCGGAAACATAAAAATCCACCAATCAAATAAATGTTTATGTACCTACTTCATATGTTTGTTGTCAGAAAGACATAGTCTAAATGTCGCCAAAAAAACGATTCAGAATATTCTTATTATTCTAGTGGTAGATTAAGTATTCATTCACTTTATCTGTGTATCGATCGGGATGAGTTTTATATTCCATCTCCCTACATTTCAATGATCAGGCGAGTTCGCCGCCATCGCCATATAAAACTTGTTAACAAGCTTCTTTGACAACTTGCCTCTCAACTCGGCTGCTTCTCCGATTTTATTTGCATGCCGTGTCGAAGAAGTGCTGTTTAATTGCATGCTAGTTCTTGAGTGTGTTGATTGTTCAGTTATATATATACTTAATGTGTTAAAAAGTATTTTTAATTTAATTTTTCGGCATTATAAAAATATAATTTAATAAACTACTAAATTGTAATAGGAAACAAGTCATATTATTTGATCGAATCACTTTGTTTTACGTAAAAAGTATCAATTCCCAGGTAACAAATTTGTCAAACTGGTGGATTTTTATACTGTTGGATGGTTGGTGGCAAAAAAAGGCATGGCTCACCTAATGCTAAGCTGGCACCGTAGCCTAATACGCCTGTAACACTAGAAGTGTATAATGTGCGTTGCTGGCTTACACAAATACACACCGTACCCTCGTTGAAATCAAAAATCCCAAGTGAATGAGTATTCATAATTATTTACTGTTTCCGTGCATGAATTCAAAAGTAGTTAACTTAAAACGTAAGTACCTAGAGCATATTGGATCAAACAAGAGTAAACCATTCTCCAAATAAATCAGAGAATATGTAAATCCTTATGAACAAATACGTCTTTCAAATGAACCCCAAACGCGCCACCGTAGTTGTAGAATTGAAAGTTCCCTAAACACCAGCCCCTGGCTTGTTAGAGGCTTAATTACAACTACACGGAGCCAAAAAGCCCAAAAGTTTGCAATCGCGGAGGCTTTCAAAGATATTGTCAACGGAAGTTTGGTAGCCGGGCTGGAAGAAACTTTTTGGCGGGAGTAATGAAACGGGCGTGCTTTGCGAGGCTGTAATTGATACTGCTGATGATTCTTGGTAGGATTATTAATATGAAATTGAAGGTAAATACCTCTAGAATACAATAGATTATAGCAAAGACATATACTTATTACACCATATAGACAGGTAAAGTTCAAGAAAAAGCGTGCATTGGATCTTTGGCTGATTCTCAGCTAGATGGCGCTAATATTAATATTTGACAATGACAACACATACCTATCAAGTTAAGAATATGGGCAAAATTTACAAAACTAAGGTTCAGGTTGTGTCGAGCAATAGCAGTCTATGTATGAAGCACAGTCACTTGGTTACACATTTTACTTTGACAGTAATTTTCTATATTTGTGATCATGGTAGCACTTTTTAACTATAGAAAGAAGACATGGGGTAAAAGTGATTTACTCTTTATTACATGAATGTTTGACATTTAATTTGAATATACAACCAATTAAAAACGACAAAAGTTAAATATATCTAACATCCTACCGATTGCGCCAGTAGGTGGTGAAAAAATGTTTGTAATGTATTTAATATTCAAATCAGATTTATTAAAGTAACCAACTGTAATTAAACTGATGTATTTTTTTTTATTTTCATTATGTATGTTTTGATTTCATGTAAAAAAAGTTGCGTATTTTAAACGCTTTTCAAGGCATTCCAACAAAAACTAGGATTTTCACTAATGAAAAAGTAAAGCACATAATATTATAATAGAACCGAGCGAAGCTCGGTCGCCCAGATATTATATATTATATAATATCTGGGCGACCGAGCTTCGCTCGGTTCTATTTTAATATATCACGTCTTTAGATAAAAAAATACTTACAAATACAAAAACAAAAAAAAAGACAAAAAACAAAAACTTAATTTCTGGCCGGGATTCGAAACCCTGACACCTACGATCTATCTGCGTACATTAGACCGACCTCGTACGACTGAGCTAAGCGGAATCGATGCGCGCGCGGCGAAATTAACGACCATATTTTACGTTTACTAACGCGAAAGAAAAACTCATAAAAACCCGAAAACCCCCACCTAACAAATTTCAGCGAAATCGTTAGAGCGGTTTCCGAGATCGTCGGTATATATAAATAAATAAATAAATATACAAGAATTGCTCGTTTAAAAGTATAAGATTCTTTTATAAAATGTTAGTAGAAAAAGGAACATTTATTTAAGTGATTATCTCTCTTTCATAAATGACACAATATAATTTAAATACGCAACTGTCTTATCTCAAAGTAATAAATGCACCTTTTCGTTTTACCTTCCCTGCCCCGTCCCACTTGATTACAGAACCATAGACTCAACAAATGAATTATAGACGACCTCTGGTTTCTGGTTCACCGCACTGGCAGAAAACTAGTCTGATCATTTCTAACCCCTATTTTGTAGCAGTAATTTGAGAGTGTCGACGGAGATACTAAAATCAAAGTTACGGACAGTACCGCAAGTAATGAATAGAAGATGAAGTGTGCTTCGGCGCCGTGTTGCTAGTCGTGAAGTTGTACAGTTAATGCATTTTATAAGGTTTTCACCTATTGCACGCCAAGTATGCCTAATGTCAAATATGTGTCCCAATGACGCCAAGAATTTTATTATTATCAATGTATCAGAAGTGTAGTAAGGAAAGTTTTAGAGATTAAATATCGAAAAATGTAATACAGTAATAATAACTCTTCTAATGTGCAAAAATTCATCTAAATATATAAAAGAAGAAACTGACCGACTGACATATCAACGCACAGCCGAAACCGCTGGTTCTAGAGATTCCAAATTTGGCACGTAGGTTCCTTATAAGGTGTAGAGGAGCACTAAGAAAGGATTTTTCAAAATTCACCTCTTAAGGGGGTGAAATGGGGGTCCAAAGTTTGTATGGGAAAAGAAGATTAGATGAGTACGCAGTTGAAGCCGCGGGAAGAAGCTAGTAGTAGATAGTAAATATAACAGTGTGAAGTGAAGTACAAAGGCAAAAGAAAAATATAGTCTGTCAAACAGAAGAAAATCAAATTTAATAATTATTTTAAAATTTAGCATGAGATTTTAATTTAGATTAGCTGTTGCCGGTCTAGCACAACTTTCGCTCTTCGACACTCATACTCTTAATAGTCCATACTTGAAGTCATGTTTGGTGTATGAACTCGCGCGCGAGAACGCAACTTTTGCTGTACCATCTGGATTTGCAGGCGTCCATAGGATATAGAGACTGCTTACCATCGGACTGGTCATATGCTATTTTGCCGGTATACTCTTGGGTTGTCTCGTTCGTTTTTCGTCACGTTCATAAATTTGTCCGATTCTGCTTTCGTCAGCCATTCTTTATTCGTCACGATCGTCGATGGTCTTTCTCAACTACGGTCAATTTCGTTGTTCATCTCAGGTCGGTACCAACTTAGAATATGACCAAAAACGAAATGACGAAAAACGATTCAGTCGAAATAAGAAAAAGGCCTACAACTCATTATAGTCAAAGACGATAATGAATAATGACTGCAGACTAAGTTGACGAATGAAGAATGGCTGACGAAAGCAGAATCGAACAAATTTAGGAACGTGACTAAAAACGAACGAGTCGACCCAAGAGCACCCAAGAGTATACCATTTCGCCACTGACGTAGTATTAAAAAACCTCTGCAAAAAACAGAGGTAGGTTAGTCCAACAGCACAGCAGCGCTGCAAATAATGAATAGTTGATGCGGCAGAGTTGCCAACTTCTATCCTAATGAACGTTCATGCGAAGTTTTAAAAATGGCCGCGACGAGTGCCTAATGCGTCCCAAAGCTGCATTTTAATTTCAGGCTGTAAGTTTGTTCAAGACTAAGGCTGGTTTCCACCGGAATATGCTAGTTAATAAGTACGTAAATTTAAAATACCTTGTCTTAATACGTAGATTTCTAATATATTTGTTTTTTTTAGGGTTCCGTACCTAAAAAATGAAAAACGGAAGCCTTATAGGATCACTCGTGTTTCTGTCTGTCCGTCTGTCACAGCAATTTTTCTAATTTTAGGGTAACTCAGTCTATAAGTATCTTAATCGGAAATATTTGTTAAAAAAAGCTTCCGAATTGCGATAATATGTTTTAACTTTGCACTGAGAGAAAATACAACCAGTTTTCATGTTCGTTCAACAAGTTTTTTGGTTAAAATAGCGCCTACGTGCTCTTTGGTTCAAACAACAAGCTACTTGACATTTGATTCGGCAATATATTTGAATCAACAAGTCGATTTTATAAAAACAACCTGACACATATTGTTTTAAACATACGTTTGGCTGATTCAAACGGATAAACCGCAACAAGTCGAACTTGTTAAATTCACAATGCAAATTTCTCTCAGTGTGCAAACTTATTGCTTTACTTGCGTTTATTGCGTTACTCATCCAGCTTTTTTTTTAACTCTTTAACCATATTCCCAGTGGTCTTCCCAAGTACGCTCTCACCTTTAAAATCCAAATGCACACTCCTGTCCCGCCCCAGTGGGTAGTGGATTGGACGTAGTGATGAATAATGAAACGTGCAGTGCAGTGCACTATGCACCTTGCCGGTATGGGAGTATTTCATATCGGATATATTTTTGAAACTCCGAAATCAATATACCTGAACGTATTGATGAAATAATGTTTTTAGTAAAAATTAGCCAGCTCATTTCACGTTATTATTATTATTATATAGTTGACGACCGGTCTGGCTCAGTCGGTAGTGACCCTGCCTGCTGAGCCGCGGTCCCAGGTTCGAATCCCGGTAAGGGCATTTATTTGTGTGATGAGCACAAAATATTTGTTCCTGAGTCATGGATGTTTTCTATGTATATAAGTATGTATTTATCTATTTAAGTATGTATATCGTCGCTTAGCAACCATAGTACAAGCTTTGCTTAGTTTGGGGCTAGGTTGATCTGTGTAAGGAGTCCCCAATATTTATTTATTTTATTTATACACCGTGTTTTTTTGTTTTCCGTTAAATTTGACACGTGTCTAGGTTCATTATCAGGAACCACCCTGTATATCACTTTTACTTAAATTCGCAAAAAAAAAAATTTCATCATTTTCATACATAATAAATGAATTTATTAGTATGAGAGACCCTTAACAATAACATTCAAGTTAGTGTCAAGTGATTGACGGCACAAGTCAAAACAAATAACATTAGGAATTGGTAAAGGCTGTCACACACGTGTTCAGTAATTAACTTTATTTTTTTAATAACTCGATAACCGTAAGAGTTAAGACGCTAGTTTCTTAGAGAAATTAATTGTATTTGATCTAAAGAACCTTCCCTTAAAGTTAACGGAATTCAATAAAAACAGGGTGTATTATTATGTAGTACTACGCAGACATTTTTATACCAGGTGTCTATTCCTGATACTGTAATATTCCCAGTCGGCTTACCAAGTGAGCTCTCGACTTTAAAATCGAAAGGCGCACTTCTCAGTAAGTTTCTCTCTTTACATAAGATGTTACTTAGATTAACTTTCTTCCATTTGCGCACCGCTGTTCACTTTCTCCATACAGTGAATGTGAATTTCCGTGATGATTGAAGCTATCGAGTCATGTAGGTAAAATCAAAAACACACAATAGATCGTTTAAGTAATGACAGGTAAAACATGACACAGCGATTCCCATTTCAAAATACAGTGTATACCGGACACACACAGTGAAAAACAATTGAACACACACACACAATGGGAACCAATAAAGCCTCTCGCAACGGAAGCGGGTTCGCTTCCTGGGTACCACTTTATTGTTTGTATACTGATTCGTGTACCTGTCACGTAGATTACTTACTCATGGGCAAATTAAAAAAGTATACCATTTTAAATCTCGCGTTTTGTACACATTGCACACACACGGGTCGAACGCGATAAAATTACCTTTTTTAATTTTTTACCCTTTTTTCCAATGTTTCGGCCAGGTTGCACTAGCCGTGGTCGCGGAAGAAAAAAGGTAAAAATGTTATTTTATCGCTTTCGACCAATGTGACTGTGATGTGACTTTAAAAAAGTACTTATATTGACCGGGATATAGACCGTGATTACCTTTTTGATTTTTGTTGATGAAAATAACCGTGAATCATTCAAAACTCTTATTTAAAAAAGTATGTTATAAAACAATCGTGGAGGTACGTCTGTAAAGTCTAAGAAGCTACCGATTTATTGAAAATGAGGGTATCTAATTAAAATGTACAGTTTTTAACCCCCGACGCAAAAACGACGGGGTGTTATAAGTTTAACGTGTGTGTCTGTCTGTGTCTGTGTGTGTGTCTGTCTGTGGCATCGTAGCTCCCGAACGGAGGAACTGATTTTGATTTAGTTTTTTTGTTTGAAAGCTGAGTTAGTCGGGAGTGTTCCTAGCCATGTTTTATGAAACCCAGTCCACAATGTCGGGTTTTTTTTTTTAACTTTTAATTTTGTGGTTAGGTTAATTACATGTGCAGGTACGGGTCTAGGTAACTACAGACACTTCACGCCTTGCTCGAGCGTACTCAGTCGTGCACATACTAATTGAGCATTCGAGCTGTCATTATGCTCCATTTAATGGTGAAGTGATCTGTGAACAGAGCTAATTTCATACATGCCCACATACTTGATTTACTTGGATGCAATTAATTTGAGCGAAGTGACAATGGACTTTACATGGAAACTATGATAATTTTAATTAACTATTTATATGATTTGACCCGTGGTTTAGATGCTCATGCATGCACGAGAACCTAGGTCTCCAAGAACTAATAGAGCGCGTAGGAGAAGATCCAACAATCGTATTTGACATATTATGCCTCAATAGTACCATTATTATCTACATACACGTATAGATATACTACTAATACATATATGCACATAAAGGGGTATTTACGCGAAAAAAGATTCAAGAACTTTTTCTCTAAAATAGGTAAAATTAATGTTTTTCCTACTCAGACTTACGAGCCCTTTTCATCTTTTTCATACTAGGCTGAAAAAAGCGTCCCAAATTTTTTCCATATCGTGTCCATTTTTCAAACACTTTGTACAGCGGTTACAAAGTGGAAAGTGTGCAAAATAATAAAAAGTTTTGCGACCATTTTTGTGTCTCTTGTTTTTTGTCCTATATCGAAAGGGCTCGTGATTCTGAGTAGGAAAAACATAAAATTTACCTACTTTAGAAAAAATATTTTTGGTGATTGTTCTCGCGAAAATGCCCAAAGGCTTACACTGACGCCTATATCTCCAAAAGGGGATGACAGAACATATGCTCAAGTATCAGTGTCACCAATCTGTCAACATTTTGGTCCACCTGTCAACTCTGCCTCGTAATATTGTCCCACCCAATTCCATTTGAGTTTGGAAATGACGACACGTCACTAATTCCGGTTACGACAGTATAAGCCCCCACCCTTTTCATGGTTTTCCATTTTCACAACGATACTCCCTAAGTCCAAGGGAGTTACCAACAAGTGCTAAAGCCGTTCAGTTTAAATTGAGAGAGAGACGGAGCTACGACGGTGTCCCTCTCTCGATCTAAACGGAATGTCTAGTACTTCATGGTAACCCCCCTGGAATTGATTTCTCAAGGTTTGCGGAGCACCGTAAACAGCTCGATGGGTTCCGCGGATGGCCTCGTTAATTTTATGACCTCATAAAGGTCATTCTGAGGGTGGCCATGGTTTTTGTGAAGCTGAGATTTTATGCCGTGGAATATTGCAAGTTGCTTTGAGGGGTGGATTTTAGAGCATTGTGATGTACTGAATTTTGAACATGGATTTTTTTTTTTTTTTTTTATTATAAATGGGCTTACTCTTGACCACAGACTAGCCAAAGGCAAAGACGTGGCCTACGATGGAGTGAGCTCGCCCAGAAGATGCCTGTTCACTCTTGATTTGAAGGTTGCCGGGTTATATGAGCTCGGAAATATAGCCGCCGGCAAGGAATTCCACTCCTTGGCAGTGCGCATAAGAAAAGAAGAAGCAAGGCGCTTCGTGCGGATTCGTGGAATATCCACCAAGTAAGGATGGAGACCGGCCGTGCGTCTAAGAGTCCGATGGTAGAATGGGGACGGTGGAATAAGTTCGTGTAGCTCATGAGCACACTCCCCGAAGTGCAACCTGTAAAACACCGACAGACTAGCGACTTTCCGCCGATGGGCCAAAGACTGTAGCTTGGCCGTTAGCTTCTTGTCGCCAATCATCCTCCTGGCTCTGCGCTCCACTGAGTCCAAAGCAGCGAGTTGGTATTTGGCTGAGCCGTCCCACAGGTGGCTGCAATACTCCATACAGGATCGGACTTGAGCTTTATAGAGTTTTAGAAGCTGTCCAGGTGTGAAGTATCGCTTCACCTTATTTAGGATGCCCAGCTTTCTGGCCGCAGTTTGTGCTTTAGACTCAATGAAGGTGCCAAAGTTGAGGACAGAACTCAACTCCACACCGAGGAGTTCTAGGCTGCCGGTAATAGGTACAGATGCACCCCGGAAAGTAGGAGTCAGATCGAACGGACTCCGTTTTGCCGAAAACAGACACGCCTGCGTTTTGGTGGCATTGAACTTGACCAGATTGTCGTCCCCCCACTGGGAAACGTGACTAAGGGTCAAGTTCGCTCGCTCAACCATGGCCTCTCTCTGTGAATGTATGTCGTCCCTGCTGTCCCCTGCACTAGCTAAATATCTCTCAACAACCGTACTGTCGTCTGCATAGCCGACAATGCTGGGTTGCAGCATGTCGTTAATGTGAAGCAGGAAAAGGGTTGCGGAGAGAACAGACCCCTGAGGAACACCGGCGTCAATGGCCATGAGGTCCGAAGAGCAGCCATCAATGACCACTCTGATCGACCGTTCACTCAGGAAGTCAGATAGCCAACTACAAAGGTCAGCAGGGATGCCGTATGCAGGAAGCTTGCTAAGGAGACTTGCGTGCCAAACCCTGTCAAAGGCCTTCGAGATGTCCAGTGAAACAGCAAGCGCTTCACCGTTCCTCTCGATGGCTTCGCCACAGCGGTGCGTGACATACGCTAGGAGATCTCCAGTAGACCGACCCCGGCGAAAGCCATATTGACGGTCACTGAGCAGATCGTTTGTCTCAAGGTAAGTCAGCAACTTGCCGTTAAGTACCCTTTCCATGACTTTACACAGCATGGAGGTAATGGCGATTGGTCGGTAATTGCAGGGATCAGCACGACTACCCTTCTTGGGTACTGGCTGCACATTTGCAAGCTTCCAGGATTTCGGCACCACTCTTGTTTGGAGAGAGAGGCGGTACAGGCGTGTCAGTACAGGAGACAACTCAGGCGCACACTGTTTTAGAACACGTGCAGGTATACCGTCTGGACCATTAGCCTTATTCACGTCAAGAGTCTGCAGAGCTCGGCGTACCTCATTTTGCCGGATAGCAATTCCTTGCATAGAGGAGCTGCACTGAGGTAGCGTAGGTGGGAGTTTTGAGCCTGCATCTAGACGTGAATTGCTCGCAAAAAGAGAAGCAAACAAGTTTGCTTTCTCCGCCGCGGAGTGGGCCAGCGTACCATCCGGTTTCTGCAGAGGTGGCAGTGTGGGACGGCAGAAGTTGGATTCGACCGCTTTCGACAGGGACCAGAACCGCTTACTACCGGGAGGGTAGGAGGCGAGCTTGGCCCCTATACGACTGACGTGGTCGAATCTAGCCTTTCGAAGCACCCGTTTGCAGGACTTGGCAGCAGAGTTAAAAGCTTTCTTCCTCGCGCACACCCTCTGTGCTCCAGCTTTTGAGTCGCGGGCTAGCACCCAAGCCTGGTATGCAGACTGCTTAAGGGCCACCGCCCGAGCACAATCCGAACTGTACCATGCCTGGGCCTTCTGATCGAGCGATAGGTCGGAGAATGGAATAAAATATTCCATTCCCTGCCGAATCACATCCGCAACAGCCTCAGCAGAACACGAGGGGTCACCCGAGGAAAAACAGACCTGCTGCCAGGGGAAAGACGCATAGAAATGCCGCATCTCATCCCAGTCTGCTGACTCGTATCGCCATACCCTCCTCGTGCCCCTAGGGCAAAGATCAGGAGGAGAGTGGATCGACACGGATTTCACCAGACAGTGGTCGGAAGATCCCAGCGGAGCGGAGACCGAAACCGAGTGCCTGTCCGGATCAGTTGTCAGCAGAAGGTCAAGGCAATTGGGTGTATGACCAGGAACATCCGGTACCCGCGTCGCAACATTTATTAGTTGGGTAAGGTTTAGCGACACAGCAAATTTACGTGCTTCTCTTCCAGCGTGGCAAGTTTTCTCGTACGGGAACAGCCACTCCTCGTGGTGGGCGTTAAAGTCCCCGAGAAATACGAGTTGAGCTGTAGGGTACCGTTGTTGGGCTTTATCTGCCATCTCAGTAAGGTGATCAAAGAGCCTGGTTGTCTCCTGGTTTCCGCTGTGCGATCGGTAAACACAGGCATACAGAGCTTTCTCTGAGCCTGTGTCAACCATAATCCACAAAGTGGAAAACCCGGAAACCTCAAAGCAACGGAGACGCTTGCAGCAAATGTCGTCGCGGACATACACACAGACCCCAGCATGTACTCTAAACTTATGTTCAAGTGAGTAGCCTGGGTAGTTGAGGTACGTCGCGTCAGCTGGGGTTTTTATTTGCGTCTCCGTCAAAAAGAAAAGGTGCGGCTTCTCGGTTTCAAGATGGTGGTGGACCGGGTCGATATTTGAGTGCAACCCCTGATGTTAGTGAGGTGCACTTTCAAAGGGAGGAAGTGCCGCCGGTGTTTAAACCTATTCTTTTTGGAAACTTTCATTATTATTATTATTTTTTTTTTTTTGGAGTGTGGGTTGGGAGAAAAAATGGCTGTCGAGGTGTTGCATTTACCAATTGGATCACTTGAGTTAATCCGGACAGTGAGGAGCTCACTTGGAGACTGCGGGGACGCCCGAGCCCCCCTGAAATAGCCCACCGGGTCCTCCCGTCCAGTCGCCAACTGGCACGGTGGAGCTATTCCAGGATTTTTCGCTAGGTGGCGGGGCAGCCTCTCGCACGTGGCTGTCGTACGATTGGGCCCCCAACTTCCTGCGGTCGGCCACCGGCAAGACCGTGCCTCGGATCCCGCTACCCTCCAACGTGAGCTACTCGGCCCGACGTCACTCAAGGATCCAAAGACCGGCATTAAGCAACACGACTGACAACCAATCAACCCCCAAAGGCTCTGGTACTCCCGCGCACAGACGGAACGCAGCTAGGCTACTTGGCGCCTGACTCCGGCGGGAGGGTGGTAGCATACCAGGCGGCCCCTTGCGGGACCTACCACCGCTGGTTTGGTCGTAGTTTAAGGACATACCCGGGTCCAAATTAGTTTTTAGATTACACATACCGATTAGTTTAATGTGGAGGAAAAAATGTACATCAATGTTTTATAAAATGTTGTATTATGACTATTATGAGTGTACTTGTACATTGCAATATATGAACAAGAATAATACAAAATGACAATGACTTACAAATACGTATATATCAAAGAGGATCGAGTATTATAGAGAGCTACTGTCGAAGTAAAATGTGTAACCACAGTGCATAGACTGCCATCTCTTGACACAGGCTAAAACTTTTGAACCTCAGTTTTGACAATTTGGCCCATATTCTTAGCTTGATATGTTTTAAAATGTCAAATATTAATATTAGCGCCATCTAGCTGAGCGTACCTCAAAGGTAACCCAAAGGTTACAGGTAGGTAAAGGTAGGCCACCGTACCTTTTTCTGTATGGTATTGGGGTACGTTTTTTTCTTAGACTTTATCTGTCTATACGGAGTTATATGTGTCTTTGGTATATATATAGTATATTGATCCTTTGAAAACTTTCATATCATAGTATAAAATCTTCATATCGTACTTGTATGTACCTACGCGCGCAAAGAAGAGGGGAAATAAACCAACCATGCTATTGGACTTTTGTAATGGCATATTAGCCACTTTCCGTGTTTAGCAGTAACACAATAGTTTACTGCGACATAACGCATATTGCTCGGTCAGCGACAACCCAAACATATATATATATAGTCACACCTTTATACAATAAATGAGATTAATTGCGATTCATTACTTTACGCTTTATCTTCTACTCGTGTATATCATTTGACTATACTTCATACTGTGACGCTGCACATCCTCAACAGTAATATCATATTTTGTTATTACACTTTGATACACATGCATATTTGTTTAAAATAGAGATAAACGTCCCCGTGGGTGACAGGTTAAGAATTTCAACACCCCCTTTCTTTCCATGGGTGTCGTAGAAGTCGATTGTGGGATATGGGTTGAATTGTGGCGTAGGCGAGAGGCTGGCAACCTGACTGCAATGTCAAAATTTCGATTTCTTTCAACCCCTTTTTGCCAAGAGTGGTACTGTAACTTTAGTAGTTCATGTATTCTGCCTACCCCTTTATGTGGATACAAGCTTTATTATATGTTATGTTTATGTATGTATAGATGATCACAGTCTCTACTATGACTTTTGGCGTTTTAGAATGCGGAACTCATATAGACGTCATGGAAAATGACATTAATTGTGTGGAGAAAGCCAACAGCGTTACTGAACGGCCACTTATTAGAACCAAAAAATACACGTTTTTAGGGTTCCGTAGTCAACTAGGAACCCTTATAGTTTCGCCATGTCTGTCTGTCCGTCCGTCCGTCCGTCCGTCCGTCCGTCCGTCCGTCCGTCCGTCCGTCCGTCCGCGGATAATCTCAGTAACCGTACGCACCAGAAAGCTGAAATTTGGTACCAATATGTATATCAATCACGCCAACAAAGTGCAAAAATAAAAAATGGAAAACAATGTTTTATTAGGGTATCCCCCCTACATGTAAAGTGGGGGCGGATTTTTTTTTTCATTCCAACCCCAACGTGTGATATATTGTTGGATAGGTATTTAAAAATGAATAAGGGTTTACTAAGATCGTTTTTTGATAATATTAATATTTTTGGAAATAATCGCTCCTAAAGGAAAAAAAAGTGCGTCCCCCCCCCTGTAACTTTTGAACCATATGTTTAAAAAATATGAAAAAAATCACAAAAGTAGAACTTTATAAATACTTTCTAGGAAAATTGTTTTGAACTTGATAGGTTTAGTAGTTTTTGAGAAAAATACGGAAATCTACGGAACCCTACACTGAGCGTGGCCCGACACGCTCTTGGCCGGTTTTTCTGAGAGGTTAATGCTATCGACTGTATATTCTAAACTCACGGGGAAAGCTAAGGTTTTAAGGTAAAATTATTGTTTAAACTTTTACTAAAAGCAGATTTTTTTTCATTTTTAACCCCCGACGCAAAAACGATGGGGTGTTATAAGTTTGACGTGTCTGTCTGTGTGTGTGTGTCTGTCTGTCTGTCTGTCTTTGTGTGTGTGTCTGTCTGTCCCATCGTAGCTCCCGAAACGGAATAACTGATTTGGATCTAGTTTTTTTTTGTCTGAAAGCTGAGTCAGTCGGGAGTGTTCTTAGCCATGTTTCATGAAAATCGGTCTACTATGTCGCGGTCGGGGTTTTTTTCAATTTTTTTAATTTTATGGTTAGGTTATTATCGAAGTAAATAAAAATGCAAGTAAAAAACGTAGCTGCCGTTGAATACCATGAAATATAAATCGAATAGAAGCTGTAAAATCCATTTGGAATGCCGACGGGGGAAATGTTTGCGGGACAATGTTTCCAGGAAGCGCCCTGTGACACCACGGCCTCAATGGAGCTAGTTCAATTGGAAATTTCTACAAAAAATGTAGGTGAAAGATAAATGTTATTTACCACGTGAAGCGCAAACCATTTATTTTATGAATTTTCCTAAACATTATGTGTAACTGTTACTTGAAAAATATCTGCCGTCTACTTACGCGGAGGCGAGCTGCGTCGAATCGAGTCCTAAATACAATAATGAAGTACTATAAACTGTGAATTAAATTCGACGCGTCGCTACTTAACCCATTAACGGCTAGCGGTGCCATACGGCATCGCTTTTCCTGTGCTTAGTATTTCGCTGTCTAAGGTTACAATTATTGAAAAACTAAACAGATTTTTGATGAATTAGATACCTAAAGATACCAGTTATCACTATAACCACATATATTGTAGCAATTTGGATTATATCTACTAATTTCGAGTACCCAAAAATATAGTATCTAAAAATGGGCAAATTCTTCATGTTCGGTCTGAGGAAAATGGTGAAAAATGGTTTTATTTCTAGTAAAGTATAAATTAAATGCATTTTATTCTATTTTGGTATATATTATTGATCCGATGGTACTCAAAAACTATTAAATTTTAATTTCACTGTCCGTGTATAGCACGGCAAAATTTGTCGATGCCGTACGGCATCAGTAGCCGAGTATGTTGTCTTTTCAAATGATATAATATTACGTGTACTGTGTTTTAATTCCTCTTATGTTTTAGCGTTTTGATTACAGTTTTAGACTATTATTGTCCTATTTCAACATATCTAGTGAAATTGCTTCAAGAAAAGTAAGGTTTTGAGTTATAACATCTATCTTGGTCCTCTTGCCCATACAGTATATCAAGGTTCAACCCACTTGGTTATAAATTAATTTCTAACAACACTGGTTGAGATTAAGATAGGATGATGGCGTGGTACGATGATGCTTTTTACAGCTAAGAAATCTCAATACCGGTATCAATATAATTAAAAGCTTCATATAGTATAACCTTACACCGGAGCTTCATATACCTCGTTTTTAGCCATTATAGAACAATTAGGATGTCAATGCTACATTGTGATGAAGATTTTGGTCACTTAGTGGTTACTAATAATATACAGATATATTCAGACTGTTTCACAATAGTATATTATATAACGGTAACGTTATGAAGGCTATAAAAGTTGAGTACCGCGGTTAGGCCACGAAGGCTTGCCGAGTGGCCTAAGTAAGGTACGAGACTTTTATAGCCTTCATAATGTTACGATTGTATACTATACTTTTTCTACGACAGCCACATACATACTCGAGAATAATAAAATGGGTTAGTTACTTACTTCATGTAATGAATGGGAATATTTGTGTGGATCGTCGTAGCATTGAGTATTCTGTCCACAATGTTGATGGCGAGAACTTGTTGCACAATTCTTCAAAATATGCCAACAACGCCGTTTCAGAAAAAGTTGAAACATTTTTTTGCAATTTCCATGTCAAAACAATCATAACATTTTTGGTACGCTTTATCTGACTTTTCATGTAACAAATTGTCAGTCACTTTGAGCGCCCATAGCCTTGATTTCTTCGGAAGTGCATTTTTCACCAGAATCACTCATAATTACTTATGTTTTTGCACAATAACGTCGAATTAAAACAAACTACACACCACCGAAATAGTTCAAATAGTTTCGTGATAAGTTTACAAATGTCAAACATACTATAGACAAGAGAAATAGAAAATAAGCCGGTTTTCAATTACGAAAAATGTGGTTGCGTTCAAGAATATTTAAATGTCGAATGTAAAATTATTGGATAAACTTATGATTTTTACCTTTGTTTTGCAATTTCTAATATGTAAAACGCATTTAAGTTTATTTTTTCATCTTGATTTAAATTATGAACCTAAATATTATATTATTTATTAAAAGTTACTTATTACTGTAAATGAAAACATACCTGATAAATGGAAGTTGTGCTTTTAAAAAAAAATTAACAGAACTCCTATATTCATATGATTACTGCTAGCAGTAATCCTATGAACCTATAGACAAATAGACTTTCTCATCGTTACTCAAATGAACTTAATTTGGATACCGCTGACAATAATCTAATTGACAGATTTAAGTGCTGGAGTAGAAAAACGGTTTAGAACAAAATTAGTGAGATCAATATAAAGCAGTTGGCTATGTCTGGAATCTACCTAAACAATCAGTCATTTTCTGGTACCATGCGCTGAGGGTGTACCTCCTAGATGGGTCTTATAATAGTGTAAAAAACAATCCAGATAACGTAGTTGCCAGTACGATTTAGGCCTTTATCCTTAATGTACGTAAAACTTACAAGTTACATAAATAGGTATTTAAAAAATAACAACTTGTAATTGTTGACACGGTACAAGGCTAGAGGTGCCATACGGCATCAGTATTTTTCTCCAAAACTATTGGTCCGATTTAAATTTAAACTTTCGGTCTCTGATCCTGGAAAGAAATATAGTAATATATTTAAAAATTATCAAAATCGACATGAAAAAAATTCAGCCGTTAATGGGTTAATGGACGCAGATTCATAATACATGCAGAAGGCGAAATAATGAAATTCGACTCGGCGAGCCTAGTGGACGCCAGCCTTGACGCACTGCGCGCTGCCTGCGTCCATTCTGTCTTAGTTTAAAAGTTAAAATTATCCACTATTACTGCAAATCTATGATGTATAAGCTTTTTCTTCTCCAACCTGGAGTTCGCTTTGACAGCTCATCACAGGATTTGGCGTATTTATAACCTAGTTTAACGAAAGCAACTGCCATCTGATTTTCCAAATAAAGCATACCCCGCCTTTTTGGGATTAGGTCGGTTTCTCATGTTGTTATCCTGCACAGAAAAGCGATTGGTAAATAAAAAGTGACATTCAGAACATACTTATAAGTTCTGAAAAACTCATTGGTTAGGACTTTAGTAGGTACAGTGACCTGCGAATTGCATGGACAAATTTTGTATTTGTATTTGTATAAATCATGAATGAATTCATTGATGACTTCACCATGCACTTTTTCAGCTTACTGTACCTCCGGATTAAAAGACTCTTACCAGTAAGCCACAAGAGCTTGCAATAGAAATTATCAAACGTTTTGAAAACTCTATGTGGGAACTTTGTCAAAAAGTGGACTGTCCTCATCCTCAAACACTATAAACCTTCATTGTTTTTAAAGTTGTCAGATGGATAACAGTTATTTTTAACTGCTTCGTAAGACTTTCCAGTTACAGCTCTGTTTTCGACGCAAGTTTATTTCCTTGGCGAATACTAGGTCAATGAAGGACAATGTTGAAAGTTGTTGTTTTGAGCAATTGTAGAATAATTATGTTGCATTATGGTCTATAATGAAAAAATATGAAGTACCTCCCAGCTAAACTGTAGAATGAAATAACTTTCGGTAGTCCGGACCGATATGATATGACCTTCAAATCTTCAAGAAAAGAGCGTACAACAATCTAAAATGCCGAACCCTTTTGGTGTTTCGGGTGGCCATGGGTGGCAGTCATTGCTTATCATCAGGCAACCTGTCTGTTTGCTTTGTTCTTAGGATTTACCAATGCCGAACAGTGTCCCGAAATATTGAATAAATAGCCTCTTTGAAATTTTAGAAGAGGCAGTATGAGTAGTAGGTATTTAGTAGCACGTAGTAGTTATTAGTAAGTTGTTTCTGACTGTACGGACAAACTACTCCAGCCAAACTGTACGTTTACAATGTTCTGCATAAATATGTACCTATATTAAAAACTGGAATAGATACCATACACAAAAGAAAAAGCGATCAAGCCCACTGGTGGCGAAGCCGGGAATCGAACCCGGGTCTCCAGCTACCGCGGCTGACGTGCTCAAACCATTACACCACCCCGACCGCCGAGGTACCCGTCGAAACTCTAGTGTACGAGTATGTTATCTCTGAAGGCTAGGCGCCTTTGACCAACTCTGGGCGAGCAATGTGTGCTCGCACCTCCTATATGAATCCTTTTGCAGGATTACGATATAGCGAGAGAGATGGCGCTGACATCGATCGACGTAGAGAACAAATCAAATTATTTTATAAATATTTTTTTTTCTTTTTAGTAGTAACACTACTATATACAAATTACAAACTGAAGTAGATACCATATACTAAAGAAAAAGCGACCAAGCCCACTGGTGGCGAAGCTGGGAATCGAACCCGGATGTACCTATATGTTATTTTCATATTATGACTGTCATGTCATAGTTAAAATTGGCATTATATTTGTAACAAGTTACTTCAACTCGTAATGCAATTTGTTTTCACACTAGCCGTAAAATCATAAAAAATCACAAACCCAAAGTAGTTACTAAATCGAGTGTAATTTATCCAACCAGCCCGTGGCCTAGCGGCGCGAACTTTTAATAACTGAGGGGCGATAAACACACCGTATTTACATAAATCAATAAATACGGCGCAGGTAATGCCGCGCGACGTGTTTACGCAAAAATGCGAAACAATCTACTTGGGAGCCACTAACGGTTCTCGAACGAACATTTTGAAGTAATTTTTGTACAAATAAAATCCTTTGTTATTAATTTTGTGGCGGCTGGCTCGCATGCAAAGAACTGTGACGAGTGGCGGAAAACAGGGGGCATGTGGATAATACGTATTTACGCAACTTTCACATCAGTTTTAGAAGACTGAAAAGTCTTCCATGTTTCCAATTGACTATTCGCATCCATCGCAAATGTATTTTGTAACTTCAACGATACAAATTTAACCTTGAACGATACAACGATACAAAGCTTCTGCATGTTGCCGCTTGGTGGCGCTTCAGGCAGGGCATTGACAATTTGGTTTGGTCGCGTTCATGGAGAACGAAAGGAAAGCCGTTTTTTTGTAGTGTAGAATTATGAAATAAAACTATGGAAACGGATTAAATCGCGTATAATGAATTTAAAATTCATCCCGACGTTTCGAACTCTTTACAGCGTTCGTGGTCAACGGGTGACTGGGTGGTTGAGTGGTCGTCGGGATGAATTTTAAATTCATTATACGCGATTTAATCCGTCTCCATAGTTTTATTTCATGAGTAACTATCGCGGTAACCGAAGACAATATTAGTGTAGAATTAGTTTTATTTTATTTGTGTCTTCTTAAAATGCTATTTTTTCCTCCTTTAATTTTGTAGTGTAAATAATATGTTTTATGTGTTTTTTTTTCTTCTCGATCTCTTCTCTTTATTGTACTGTGTATGTTATCTGTCGTGGCATCACCGAATGGGTCCTACGGAAGACCAGCGCTGGCTTTCAGCTAGCAATATGCTGAGTTGGGTCCATTTCGTGATGCACACTTAATGCTCTGTTCTCTGTTTCTTGTTTTCTTGTTGCTTGTACATGTACTTACGTGTTGTGAATGTCACGAATAAATGTCTTTTATCTATCTTTACAAATTAGTAGTTAGATTCGTAAAACGAGAACCGTGGTAGCCCCGTTCGGGAGCTCTAACGCGCCAAATCAATTTTTACTCGAACATGTACACGACACGTTACTTTCATCTTTTCATTATTTCACCTCCACCGGCTTGCGGTTATTTTTAACCCGTTCAAAATTCACCCGCGGAAAAAGGGAATCGATTCGATTGCCACGCCATGAGGCGCATTTAAAGTCAGTGGTCAAAGATTATGTTATACAGTGTGTTAGATATGCTCCTTTAAAAACTGCCCACCAGCAGTCTTTGAAGGAGCATATCTAACAAAGATATTTAACTTAACTATACCTTTAATTTAGTAAATAAATAAATAAATTACTTAATTACCTTTCAAACAAAAATATTTGCAAGCAATGCACAGCGCATTCACTTGACAAGTAACTAAGATCAATGAATGCTCATAAGTATCAACGATGTAAGTAATGACAATTACAAAGTGCACGTAGTACATAAAAAGTGTGAATTTCGAAAAAAATATTTTGCGGTTAATTTAAATAATTATGATTTCCAGACATCGCAAACTATACGATGCACCGATTGCTAATAGATCATATTATTGTCAGTATTTATAAATGCCCGGGTGGTGGTAACACACTGTACATTTTTGTTGGCAGCCGATTGTAGGATCCAGATTATAAAGTTCATATTATTATGTAATGTTTTGACGGTAAGTAGTTTAATATAAACATTCCCAAAACAATGGTTGGAAAAGATAGGTTACCTATACCTATTTTAAATTATAATCCTAAGGAGCAAACTGTTTATAAGAAGTAAATTTATGGAAATAATTAAATTATTTCGGAAGTTTTTAAACTTTACAAGCTGGTGTAGTGTAAGAAATATTTAAACTTGCTTCAACGGATTTATTCATAAACCATGCACATACGTCTAGTAGAAAATGAAATGTTATGCTCCATCTGTTTTGCCTCACAGTTTCTCCGCATATTCCCATCTCTACAGTGAAATATACGAGCAATGTTACAGTGCTTGTTAAATAGCTCGAAACAAAGCTATTTCTCTGAACGTCCAAAATTACACCTCCATATTCAACGCACTAAAACAGCTGGAGCGATGCCTCACTTTAACCCATTTGATAACGTGTGAAAGAGAACTATGTTCCACCGCCCCATGATAGATCTGGGTGGCTAGCCGAATGGCACAATCGCTCACGAAACGCTCACGAAACGAAGCGCTAGTAGATATCTATCTCTATCGCGCTTGCGTATTGGCGCGACAGAGCCAGCGGCGTATCGCTTTCGTTTGGCGTCGGAGAAATGCCATTCGGCTACGGGGCCTGGTGCCGTAGCCGAATGGCATTTCTGCGACGCGAAACGAAAACGAAACGCCGTAAAGGTAGTCTGGCTCTGTCGCGCTAATACGCAAGAGCGATAGAGATAGATATCTACGAGCGTTTCGTTTCGTGAGCGTTTCGTGAGCGTTTGTGCCATTCGGCTAGCCATGCCATTCGGCGCGGGGGAATCCAGCTGGGGGGTTACCAAGAAGTACTAAAGCCTTTCAGTTTAGGTCGAGAGAAAGGGACACCGCTAAATCAGTTATATTGCTCCGTCCCTCTACTTCATGGTAACCCGAGACCTCGCATAGTAAATGACCAAAGCAGTACCTCAATTGTTGAATATATAAAAAATATAATATGATCTGAAAGATAATCAACCTTATAGCAGAATTGATTTACATACCCAGTTTTGAAGTTAAGCTACACAAAATTCTGCTCAATATTTTCTTTAGTGCCACTTTCTGCTAAAATTATGTATATTATGTCGCAGTAAGATAGATAAAGCCGTTATATAGTTATAACCCTAGGGATATAATTATATGTCGTAACATAGTTAAATGAAAGCGATTAATTGCTATCTTACTAGGAATATAACTATATTATGTTACTAGTTTAGTCATATAATTATATGACTGGATTAAGTTTAGTGAAATGATTGTAGGCAGGAGTGCGGCGGTGCGGCGGAGGTATAGTTATAACCCTAGGGAGGGAAGTAGGGATATAATTATATGCCGTAACATAGCTAAACGAAAGCGATTCTTTACCATGTTACTAGGAATATAATTATAATACGTTACTAGTTTAGTTATATAATTATATCACTGGATTAAACTTAGTCTAGGAATATAATTATAAGTAATACGTCTCTAGTTAAGTAATATAGTTATATTACCTAATTGTAGCAGTGTAGTGCTGCAAATTGCACTATTTGCGATAAATATCATGTTTATCTTGTCAGACTAAATTAAAACTGCCATCGCACAAATCCAAATGCAGATAAAATTTAAAAAATGAATAAATCGGATATTTTGAAAAGAACCGGGAGCACCGGTTCCTAAATTTTTGTCCCGGTTCTTTCGCCACCATAAAATTACCGGGATTTCCCACCTGATTAAAATCAAGAACCGGGAAATACCGGGAACTGTTACGTTTTAACTAATATAGCTTGGATTCGTTTGTTTAGTAACCAAACCTTGTGTACAGTCAAGTGCAAAAATACGTATCGATTTTATCCGCTCAAAAATATGTACCGAGACCTTATTCCGCCGACATAAAGTGCTATGGGACATATTTTTGATAAGTTGTACGCACCCATATTTTTACACTTGACTGTACTATGTTCGATACAAAATAAACTTTGTTCTAACGTCAGTGACGGTGTTTTTATTCCAAATCGTCCCGCTATACGTATTATAAAACACTGATTTAAACTTTCACGATTTTAAATACCGTATTATAATTATATTCCTAGTAAGATGGTTATGAATCGCTTTTGTCTATGTTACGGCATATAATTATATCCCTAGGGTTATAACTATACCTCCGCCGCACCGCCGCACTCCTGCCTACAATCATTTCACTAAACTGAATCCAGTCATATACCTATATGACTAAACTAGTAACGTAAATATTATAGTTATATTCCTAGTAAGATAGCAATTAATCGCTTTCGTTTAACTATGTTACGACGTATAATTATATTCCTAGGGTTATAACTATATAACGGCTTTATCTATCTTACTGCGACATATACACAACTTATGGATACATATTTCTGGCACTTTGTCCGCATCCATATTTAATAGGTATTAAATATGGACCTAGCGTTGTTGTGTTTGAAGCTGATTTGTGTAAATAATATATGTGTACGCTCAAAATCAATGAAAACAGTAAAAAGTAAAAATAATGTGTTTAACCCTTTTCTTGTTACTCTGAAGCTTGTGTACTCGTAACTTTAATCTTATTAAAAACTCCTTCAAACAAATAATTTAAATTTTATTTTATTTATTTTTATTTAATTTTTTTATTTTTAATTATTTTTATTTTATTTTTATTTTTTTATTTTTTTTTATTTGTAAATAATTTAAAGTGTTATTTTATAAATAGTGTCTGTCCTGTCAGCCTGTCATTATAAGGTATGATGGAGCATCCTCGGCTTATTGTTTTGATAAAGTACAATAAGATTCTGCGGGGTTATTAGGGTTAGCGCCATTAATATAGCTGGCGAGTTTAGCCCGTTTTGAAATACTGGATCAAAGTGAAAGATCAAGTTTAAAAGTCGTACGAATGAGAGTTTCCTGAATATTTTTTTTCGTCAGGCGGTACTGAGGCGCCAGGTTTTTCTGACAGCAAACTTCAAAATCTACCAATTCTATAAATGACGATTTAATATGATTTTTAATATGACGACCGGTCTGGCTCAGTCGGTTGTGACCCTGCCTGCTAAGCCGCGGTCCTGGGTTCGAATCCCGGTAAGGGCATTTATTTGTGTGATGAGCACAGATATTTGTTCCTGAGTCATGGATGTTTTCTAAGTATATAAGTATGTATTTATCTATTTAAATATGTATGTCGTCGCTTAGCACCCATAGTACAAGCTTTGCTTAGTTTGGGGCTAAGTTGATCTGTGTAAGGTGTCCCCAATATTTATTGATTTATTTATTCCAAATGTACGAGCCGCTTTAGAATTGATTGTTCATTAATCATTATTCTTATTATTGTAATGATTTCTCTGTCGTTTGGATGTATTCTAAATTAATTCTACGCAATATAATCCGTTCCCTATTTCTTAATTGGTATTATTTTATATTTCAAATTGATACTTTTGCCAGTTAACTATATTATTTTTTGTGCCACGATCAGGTCTAAAAAATAAGTCGGAAGCTGGAAAAATTGTTATTCAAATTGCCAAAAGCATACGCACATTTTACGCACAGCGTAACTAAAAACTTTCACCTGTAGCCTTACCATGACTTTTTTGAGTTAAAAAATACGTTACGTTTTCAGTGAGAGTTACGGAAAATGTATGGAAAAACTGAACAGCGCTCCAAGCGGAAACGCTCACGTACTAAAATTTTCATCGGTACCATAAGTTATTAACGTGTTTACTCCGAGTTTTCAATACGTTCCTAACTTTACAGCTAAGGCGCTCTCTTTCTGATTGTATGAAGTCAATAGAACCAGAACTATTTGACAGTCTTTAGTGAAAACTCAATACTTTACGTGAGTAATCATTGACAGTCACTAGCGTAAAAGTAAACCACCAATTCACTGTGATGTGTCATTACTGTCAAATTATATAACAATCCCACAACATTTTCTCGATTATATTTGCAATTTTAAATACAATTATGACTAATATGTATTAATTTATAATATTACGTGAAATTCAAGAACAGCTTAAATGTAGCAGTTAGTCAGTAGTTCGATAAAAAGATAAACCAGTTATGAAACCAGTGTTTGATACTTTTACAAAGGTAATGAGTTATATTTATTCATCATTTTGTACTGTTTAGCTACAGTTGAGATGATTATATTGGTTGCTTTCAGAAAAAGAAGATATTATTGAAAACAATATTTCCATGCCAGCCGTATGGTATTCAGCAAACCCAACGTAGAAGATTGTTCAAATTGATAAGGAATGAGGCAGTTAAGAATCAACTGATTACCTACAGCAGCAGGCAGTACCAATTCATGGGCATGTTAGTTCCTCAATGCACAATACTTGTACCTGTAGTCACCATAACACCATATCTCGTGGGTATATATTAGAAGTGAACCAAAGGAAAAAACTTCAAAAAAATTATCCTATTACTGAAATAAAGTATCTCATTCTGTGACTTTGTTTATTTTGTAATATTCTTGAGTAACAGGCTAAGTATTTAATAAATTGATGTGAAACGAAAACTAAAAACCTAAAATTCAGCGTTTTCGTACATATCAAACATCAATTACAACGACATCGACATAGGTAACGACAAAGTCTAAGGTAAGGTATAGAACTTTTGAAGGCGATAAGCCATTATGGGGTGTATAGTATATGAAGATTATAATTTGATACAAAAGTGAGTAGAAAAAGCATTTTGAAACAAGTAAAAATTGTATCTAATGTTTTGGCAGGGCACGTAGCCAAATGCACAAACGATTATGATTAACATCGTTATCGTAGCTTAGCTATCTCTATCACTTTTCCGTATTGACATGACAGAGCTAGACTGAATTTCGATCGGCGTTTAGCGCATAGATTTAAAGTCCATGGTTCAGCGTCAACGATTGACATTTCAGCTAAGTCCTAGTGTCAAAGTTGACAAAGCTATTTTTTTTTTATTTATTGGGAGCATTGGCAACTTGGCAATCAGCACAAACATACAATATTTAATACAACATACAGCAGAAGAAACAATTACAGGAATAACAATTACTTTGGTAATCATAAAAGTAATATTGCACATATTGAAATGCTAAACTTATGACTATTTAGTAACTACACAATACAATGTTTTATGAATGAAAAGAAGTATTTTTGAACAATTACAAATTATTTACAAAGCGCCAATAGTGTGCATAATAAATTCATAAATTATAGGGTTTATGCCTACAGCCTTCAAGTTCATTTCCCGGTTCTTTGCTTGGCGGAAAATCCCAACAAACCCTAATAGGGATAGGGGTAGGGTTAGGGATAGGGATAGGGGTAATCGGTCGGCAATCGGTAATTTTAAGCGATAATGCGAGAAAGTACTTTTTACCCACCGACAATAGTGCTCAGATACGGAGCTATGTGAGTTCTGTTGTACAATATGTAATTTCCTCAGTGTATATAGAATACATACCTACTCGTACCTACTACCTACGCTGTGGTTGCTGTGTAACATTTGTACAACCACTGCAAGCATTTCTTTTTTAAAAACAATAGTAATAATTATGAGTAATTGAAAAAAACGCAGACAAACGTCTGCATAGAAACCTACGGATCCAAATGAAAATTTTATTATTTGTATATGTTTGAATAAGAATTCTTTTAGTACGCGAGCGAAACCGCGGGCAAAAGCTAATTCTATATAAGATGCTATGTACCCTTTTTCTGTAAAAAATATTTCTATTTCTTTACTACTCAAGAACATCACAAATAAACAAAGTCAATTAATGAAATACTTTATTTTAGTAACAGGATTATTTTTTGGAGTTGAGGTTTTTTCCTTTATTGGAGCACTTCTATACATATACCTGTGATGATCATGGCCAATAATACCATTAAGTGCATCGCGGAACAAAAACACCTATAAATTGGTACTGCTCCCCTCTGCTGCCCTAAGGTTTTGAGTAGCGTAACTGCCAGAGTGCCACAGTATTAATATCAATTGAACCATCTTCCATGTTGACTGAATACCATACGGGTTTGTTCGGAAATATTGATTTCAATCATAGCTTCCGTCATCTTTCTGAAACCAAAAACTGCTTTGAGCAATATAATCATCTCAATTGTAAATAGTACAATATGATGGCCAAAAATAACCCATTACCTTATTTGATTTGTTCACTGGTTTATCTTTTTATTCAATTTTAGCTAATCTTGAATTTCAGGTAATATTATAAATTAATGCAATATGTTAGTCATAATTTTATTTAAAACTGCAAATATAATTGTGAAAATTCCGTGTGATTTTTGTATAACTTGACAGAAATGTCACGTCAGAATGACTTTGCCTATGGTTTGAGGCCTACTACCAAATACCGAAGTTATCGAAATGTGGACATGCGTCTCTTTTACTCTTATCAGTATAAAGTGAAAGAGGAAGAATCCCTCAGTGCGTATGTTTCGAAATTTGCAGTAGACCCTATATTGACAGATTTCGATAGGTAAATTACATTTACTTATGATTTTAGTTCCATCGCGTAAACACCAGAGGCGTAGCATTCGCCTATAGTTCTTTCTCCGTTTATTGATAAACTTAGAAAGGGATAGAAGCAGCTTCTTTGGCGTGAAGTTAGGCACAATATATTGTAAACAAATGTAAACTCACTTACTTTCTGAGTAAAGTAATACGGCTCTCACTTGGGCAGCCCATGGTAACGGTACTGATGGTTTTGACACTGACACCGGGGAAATCCAATCCAGATATCAAATTCTGTACTATTTTAAAGGTTCAGATATTTCAAAGAGAAATGAAATATTTTATGGTATTGAAAAACGTGATTATGTTCATTTGTAAATCTTTAAATAGGAAATCAGTTGTTTTTTGTGTCTTGTCTCCACTACCCAGAGGTTGTCTGGAAGAGATCGCTCTTTAGCGATAAGACCGCATGTTGTCTACCATAGTTAATTAAAATTATGTGATGTAATCTTGTTATATTGGTGAACAATAAAGAATATTTGTATTGTATTGTATTGTATTGTAACACTTGAGAAAATTTATTTTTATTATAAATGGGCTTACTCTTGGCCACAGACCAGCAAGAGGCAAAGACGTGGCCTACGATGCAGTGAGTTCGCCCAGAAGATGCCTGTTCACCCTAGATTTGAAGGGATGACATATTAACGTTCACGGACGGCTAGTGACGTCATCTATCACAGACCAAAGGAAACAAATGACTACGCGTATGCTATTGTACCTCTATACTTGTCCACTATGTTAGTATATGTATTTAAAAAAAGTCTAGTTTCTGTTCACATGCGCTAGTTTTTGTCCACTCATACATGTATTATACAAAATTAATAACGTTACCAGCATTTCAAAGAATCCATTGCTTTCAATTATTTTTAAAAGTATCACTAAAAGCAAGTTCACATCTCTCAGACTACACTTATCCAAAACACTCTCGTAGCGTAAACATACTTGTAACATTATTTACATATTAAAATATCAAAGAATCCGTTTGCAATTTCTCGGTCGAAATGACACAGCGCTCAAAGGGCCTACTTGTAGCAAATAATTTGCCAGAAATCTTTGGTATTCGATATAAAGATGTCGGGTCCTTTACTTACACTATTGGGTTATTTTGATATTTGGTTAGATTATATTATATTAAACTGGCCCTGAATTACACAAAGCTTGTGAGTTTATGCCATGAATTCAGACATCGGACGGATTTGCGACATTCTTAGTGACTTTCGTCATTTTAATGACTTTTAGTATGAGATGACGCACAAAAATCCGATCTCTGGGGGCCGATTTTTGAGTCTCACTGTCACTAAAATACCGGTTGAAAACGGTGAATTGCCTATTATTTTCAGTGACAATTTTCTGAATTCGAACGCCGTGAGACTCAAAAATCGGCCCCCTGATACACAAGGCTTACATATATATATATATTTATTTTCACAGGCTTGTCAGGCTTAGCACAAAGATCTGTGTGTGGGCAAAAGCCCAATATTTAGGACCGTCCATCTACTAATGTGTGTGCGTTCAAGAACGCGACAGGCGTATTTAATATAATCTCCTTCCTTCCTATATCCGTGGTTCTTATAATTTTAGAATTAAACGGGACTTAATCGCTTAAACGCTTACATTTATATTTGGCCCGATGTTTCGAACATAACGTTATGTTCGTGGTCACGGGTAGACCAACACGGTAGATGGGCCAAATATAAATGTGAGCGTTTACGCGCTTAAGTCCCGTTTACTTTTAAATTATGAGTGAAAATCTGTGGTTATGTCCAAATTTACCTAATACTAATAAATTATGAAGGAATCTAAAAAATCTTACGTAATACGTTACCACACAAACGTCTAATGATAATTAATGATGATCGAATTAATGATCCATTCGGATATTTTGTAAACAAACATATTCCGTATGCATCCTCGGGCCTCGTGGAATCCGCCCGCCATTATTATACAAATGCGATCCGCGGAAACATCTTAGATTGATGTTCGACGTACACTTGAGGACAAAATAAATATAGCTTTGGGATTTAATAATTATTTATGTGACTGGTGCATAATGAGAGGCATTAAACAACACCGCTTGTTTCGCCTCTCGCTTCGCCTTTCGGCTCATTTCATAATAAAATATAGAAAGTGTTTATGCCTAATTATGTACAGTTGCATACATAACTTTGTCTACATCCCTAAAAAAATCTACAATGTGTTCAAATATAGTCTAAATTCAGGTAAAAGATAATATCAACTAGTGATCGTCTGTTAGGTAATTTTTAAAACGTACGAATTTTAATTTAATGAGAAACAAACAATATGTACAAGCTAAAAAAGCTAGAATTGTTTATAATATAGACCTATAGTTTCTTATATGTAAATATGGTTTTTGAAGTTTATTCATTTATAACATAAACAAACACTTTATTCATTTATAACATTGTCTCCTATATTTTGCCACCGAGTGTATTTTCAAACATTCCTAATCTGGTATGGGCTGACCCTTCTTAATATTTATTTTAGCTATAAAACACAAATTCTTTACGAGGGCTCTCTGCATTAGATACGATTTTAAGCAGATATCGTTGTTTTATGTTGTTATGGTTCACTCACCGAAAATAACTTGGGGCCATACAGGGCAAGGCAAATATTTGTCTCAATATTCAAATAATTAATTTAAATACGGTTGTACTCACGTTATTATATTGCTATTGCTGCGACATGTTTCGGGCATGTTTCAATTAATTATTTGAATATGTCATTGTCTCACGAAAGTTTAACGTGTCTCAATATTTTTTTTTCATATCCTTACACAGTATTTTTAATGTGTTACGCATAATGTACAATAGTATTTTATACAATCGTGGTATAATACACAGCTTTTCAGTCGAGTACCATGTTTAGGCCACAAAGCTTGCTGAGTGGCCTAATAGTACGGTACGAGAGTGAAAAGTTTAATTATATCACTATTGTATACAATACTTTTTCTACGAGTCATTATCTTCATCATCAATGGACGGAAATATCATCATTAAAGTTAAAGTTAATGTTAATAGCGTCGTTCACATTTGTATCAACATCGAATTACCTAGCAACCAATTGTTTGTAATAGTCGTCTCTGATTGGCAGATAACACGACAGATAAAAAAAAATGTGTTTCAGATGCAGAAAAATTGGCCGGGTATCGCAAATTAGTATAGAAATTGTATGAAGTTCTATTTTTGAAATTATTACAGTTAACTAAAGTCAACTATAATGAGATTATTATAGTTGAGTCGGAACTGCCATAGAGTATCCAACACTGAAAAGTTAGCACTTATAGTTTAGTCTGTGGTGTCCTAATTGACAGATTACAGACGACGAGTAGAAAAACATGTTTTTATTATTAATGATTTTTAAATAATCTTATACGTTCACAGTCTCCGTACAAAGTATTTAGACGTCCTCGTAAGCCTATCAAATTTCTTCTATCAATATGTAATATGTGTGACGTAATCGGTAGGTACATAAAAATCTTTAGTGACCTATATATGTATATGGGGCATACTAATAGAGCTAGTATGTCGTAATACTAATATGGGACGATTGACTGTGAAAGTGTTTTTCTTAGTAAATACTTCATCTCATATTAAAAATACTTATTTTAAACGGGTTACTCAAAGTATTTTAATGTTTTCGAGTCTCACGAGAGTTTTATAGTTAAATAATACTCTTAGTAAACTAATACGTCTCCGAAACGCACGTTAAATAGCCATTAGCCAACCGTTGAAAGAAGTGAGCGCCGGCTCAGTCCATAACGTGTATTATAACGCGTTTGTCGTGTGGCAGTTGCGACAAACTGCGCGGACGTGGCGTGCGACTGAATCGAAAAAAATATGTCTGGCCACAGAGCTGGAACGAAGACAGAGGTTGTTTCGGTACCTAACGGAGATTATGTCCAATACTACAGTATAATAACGAGTATAGTATGGTCACTCCCGCTCCCCGCTGAAAGTGCCGCCCACCCCCTCTTGGTTACCTCACGGTTACTGCCTGTCGAAAACGCGAACAGTCGATCTGTCATATTTCACTCATACAAGCATAGTACGCGTTCACCTACACAAGCTTGAACTGTGTGCTAGGAACGCACCTATTTTTCATATATTTGATCGCCAGTGTGCCAATACCCTATTTCAGAATATTGACAATCGGCGCCCAACAGTGACACTTGGCCGTTCATTGCCTGTTCAACAAGGACATAAAAAAATGTTAGGTACTTATCAATCCAGAAATAGGCACAGAATTGACAGTGTCTAGTGTCAATGTCACTGGTGGTGAAATAGCCTACAAATGTTTTATGCTTTTAAACTGTTTTTGATATATATCTTCTTTGTGGTTGTCGCTTATCTAACTAACTGGTGACTTCCACTTCGCTCATTAATTTTTTTACGATTTTTACAAAAGGGAGATAAAACAATTCGTTGCGGTTTGAAAAATTAGTTGTACGCGATTCAGTCCCGTTTGTAATATTAAGTATGACTTTCACTTCGTAACCAGGAAGTAGGTGTAATAATTTTCAAGTTCCTATAATAGTAGGATTTTAACCGTAATAATTTGATTTAATATCTCAATTCATTCTTGTACGCAATTTTCACAGTACGAGAATTTTAAGTACAATTCGTATTTTTTTTTAGCTAACAAGTCTACAAAAAACTAAGAGGTACTTTAAGCAGCACGTAGTCACTTATGCGCTTTATTGTAACTCTTTGGCATGTTACTTGTAAGTTACAGATGTAAACTTGTAATAAATAAATGAATGCGTACTCTGTCCGTATTTCAACTCTGTGTGCCCGATGTACTTTACGTGAGAGACGATCGGAGATGCTTTAATGGTGCCGTGTATGTGAAGAGTAAGGTCACAAAATGTCCAGACTGCTGAAAGATAGATTGTGAGTACTATTTTAGTTTAGGTGCCATTGAATGAGCAGATGTTATCTATCTATGATCGATTATACTCGTATTTGTTCTTGAACAGAAACTTATTTGTCCACGATTGTTGGCTAGATTTGACCTTTAAGATACGTCGAACATTAGCTCTAGATTTTTTCAACAGACAAAAAACGTCACAAACGTTAACACTATCCGATCCATATCGTAGAGGTAATGTTTGACGTCGTAGGTATCTATCTTAAAGTTCAAAATGGGCTTATATCATTTCCACATATTAAGTAATTATTATTTAAAAAAAAAGTTTTGTTTTTTAATTATCTGTGCTTAAACACATAATAGGACTCTTTAGATAAGTAAAACTAGTAAAAGCCATTATTGTTTGGTAGCTCACAAGTTTGTTATGAGTTGTACGATTTGAATGTCTACAGGCCCCGTAGCCGAATGGCATTTCTCCGACGCCAAACGAAAGCGATACGCCGCTGGCTCTGTCGCGCCAATACGCAAGCGCGATAGAGATAGATATCTACTAGCGCTTCGTTTCGTGAGCGTTTCGTGAGCGATTGTGCCATTCGGCTAGCCACCCTGGTTAACTACATTAGGTACATTCACATAAAAAAAAAATTAAAGCAAGAAAATCTGACCATTGGCACATGAATGAGTTTACAGCTTTTACCTTTACCACTAGAAACAGAACTAGCTCAACGATTTTCATAAAACCTACTTACCCGCAATCTTTTAATCTGACGACTTTCGCAAGCTGCGCTCAGTAGTTACCGTCAATACTTGACCGTATTGACTTGCATGTACAATACCACGATGCTATTTAGACGCTGCGCCGGCCACCTGGCCGCATGCATTTAAATCGCCTATTACCGCCATCCGGTTATAACCGGAGTCTTGGACCGGTTACAGCTGATGTTGGAGGAAAAATGGAATTGCCACTGAGAGTGCTGTTGGAATAATAAATGGCCGTGATTCTGCTGTTTTAACACACTCGTAGGTACATTCAAGAGATCGGGATAAAAGAAATGAATATAAATGATGATGTTTGGTGATATGGCAAAAGGATTGAACGCCAAGCTAAGCCTTCCTGCCAAGCTAAGCGATGTTGCTTGCTGTTACATTTATTTATTTTATGAAGTGAAACTTCTAATGTGAAATGTTTAACGCTCAGTTCACAGTGTTGCCAACTCTAATTTTGAAAAAATGCTAGGTTGATGCCAGGAATATGTCAAAAATGTGCCAATTTTTGAAGTGATACTCTTAAACTTGTCTGTATTTAATTTGATGTTTGTTTTTATAATAATTTGAGCAATTACCAATTTAAAATATTTAAAACAGTCAAAAGATGGAAGTAACTAAACGCAAAACCTTGACAGCCACTTGACAGAATGTTTTAGCCAGGAATATGCCAAAATTGTGTCAATTTTTGAAGTGAAACTCTTGAACTTGTCTGTGTTTCTCTTGAACTCTCTTGGAGTTTATATTTATTTTTTCAATAATTTGAGTAATTAGCGATGTAAAATATTTAAAACAGTAAAAAGATGGAAGTAACTAAACGCAGAAACTGAACAGTCACTTGACAGAATGTTTTTTTGTTATGTTACGAATTATAAATTGAAATAGAAATCATACACGAAAGAAAAAACGGCAAGGCCCACTGGTGGCCGAGCCGCGTAAGCTGAGGACCCGGGTTCGATTCCCGGCTCAGCCACCAGTGGGCCTTGCCGTTTTTTCTTTCGTGTATGATTTCTATTTCAATGTATAATTTATATATAGTAGTGTGACTACTTGAAAAACAGAACAATTCAAAAAATATTCAATAAAAATAATTTGATTTGAGTTCTTTAGTTGTTATGTTACGAAGTTTCACTTCTTCCGCACGGAGGGACTCGCCGCGGAAGGTAGTCGGGCTTTAATCGTGCCAATACGATCAGAAACATTCATAACTTCAAATTAAGTTCAATCAGTCATGATGGCCTCGTTGCTAAGAGTGATCAGGTTTTCTGAAGGTCCATAGGCACAGAGCGTTACGGGGTAAAATGTAGGTACATTAGTGTGAAATCACGATCATTGGCGTGATGATCGGCATCTTAGTTGAAAACTGCCTAACGGACTTACTGTTTGAGGCATCTCCTAGGTTTCGTTCGTGTAGGTACGTTCGCTAGCTTTCGTCCATATAGGTTAGGCGTGGTAACGAAAAATAGTGAGACGTAGGTTATGACGTGTGCGGCAGATTTAAGCAGGAATTTTACTGCGCCACGTGACGCTCGTGGCATAAACATCATTTTTAGTTTTTTTTTTGTTTTAGGGTGTGACTCGGAGTCTTCTTTGTTACTGACCTGGCCCCGTAGCCGAATGGCATTTCTCCGACGCGAAACGAAAACGAAACGCCACGAGATGGTCAGAAGACTGAGAGTCTTCTTAACGTTTCGTTTCGTGACCTTCGCTCCACCCTGCTCCTTGTTAGCAGAATGGTGGCCGCTTCCAGGTGTAAGAAGCGCTTTTCATCCGTTGGCTCGTTGGGTAAACTGCGGGTAACAACTGGATTAGACTGGCTTAGGACCGGGACAAGTGGCGTACTAGAAGAGAGGCCTATGCTCTGTAGTGGGCGATAAATGGCTGATATGATGATGATGATGGCCCTTGTTAGATTCAATAACAGAGCTTTCGATTATGTCTAATGACGTAAACTTTTTGAAGGTCTTTTACTTACTAAATTACTTCAAAATTGTTTAACTTATAACATTACAAAATCAGTGTTCACCGCTAAACCGCGATGAGTAGTCTCGAGAATATAAAAAGGCCCGAGTGACTAGTGTTGGTAAAAATCGAGTCTTAGTATTTAGCTCAGACTCGAAATATTTTTTAGGAAAAATTTCAAACACAGAAATTGAACAAACTTTTTAAAGACATACGTAGGTATTTTATAGAGATTTATGAACTTTCTAGATATTTTTTACAATTACGAGTATTAGAATGAGTTCCAAAATAAGTTACTTAAAAGGAGATTGTATTTAGTCTTATGCTAAGAATACTATGCGCACGTTAATATTAACAAGAAGATATAATATACATACATACATGAAGGGGTAGGCAGAGTACATGAAACTACTCAAGTTCCAGTACCACTCTTGGCAAACAGGGGGTTGCATGAAAACGAAAATTGTGACATTGCTGTAACAGGTTGCCAGCCTCTCGCCTACGCCACAATTATTATTAGGAGGTATATAATATACCTTTAAAGTAATAGTTATAATTCATTCAGGCGTCTTTTTTACGATCAAAAATTCCCCTAAATTTTTCTATACAATTTTTATCAGGGTGCTATGGTATTCAAAAACTGTATATTCAGTCTTGTAAACGCTCCATCTTGTGATATTTCTCCAGGCCCCGTAGCCGAATGGCATTTCTCCGACGCCAAACGAAAACGAAACGCCGCGCCAGTTTGTCGGGCTCTGTCGCGCCAATATGCAAGAGCGATAGAGATAGATATCTACTAGCGTTTCGTTTCGTGAGCGTTTCGTGAGCGTTTGTGCCATTCGGCTACGCACCCAGGAGTGTAGAATATGAACTCTTAAGACTCGATTTCTCCACACTACTCGAGACTATTTTGTGAAACAAAAACCGCGCGCGGACCAAGCGAGCGACTCGTAAAACGGAACTTTTAATCAGAAACGCATAAGACGCCCGTGGCCCACCTGAATTTTTATTAAACAGAAGGAAAGTTAGCGGAGTAATCCGGAATAATGTCGCCGGAATTCTGAATTGTATTCCAAATGGAAATTGATAAATTATGTGCTTTGTGCGATTCTAGCGCCGAATGTATACTTGAACAACGTCTTTAATCTTTTTGAGGCAATATTCCTGAGCGTGTAGGTACGATTCGGATCTACATAGATATAATGGATGGGTGAGTATTGAATTATACTATTTTAGGAACTATTGTGTAACAACGTCCTAAAATAAATTATAATATTACGGGAATAAGACAAGTCAGTGTTTATTTTACGACTACGGCAAAATGTTCCCAAACCGGCCTTTTGTGTAATTTCACGGGCTACTAAGTCACTAGTATATATCTATTCTTTATCTGCCATCATCATCCTCCTTGCGTTACCCCGGCATTTGCCACGGCTCATGGGAGCCTGGGGTCCGCTTTGACAACTAATCCCAAGATTTGGCGTAGGCACTAGTTTTGCGAAAGCGACTGCCATCTGACCTTCCAACCCGAAGGGTAACTAGGCCGTATTGGAATTGGTCCGGTTTCCTCACGATGTTTTCCTTCACTAAAAAGCGACTGGCAAATCAAAAGTGAGCAAAGGGGTAATCAAATCTAGATTAAAAAGTTTTTTCCTCAGTGTTAAGTCATAGTCTGTAAGTTAGATAGATGAATCCTGCAATAAGTACGTTTTGAGCATGCTTAAATGTTTGTTTAAATGAAGTAAAACTATTAACAAGTTGTTAGAATTAAGTAAATAGGTTAAGTTATAAGCATAAAAATGAGCGCTAACTCGCCATCAAACGTCATAGTTTGGCGAGATATATAAAATTTGTAAAAGTGTACATGTTGTTGTGAATAATAAATAAAAAAAAAAAAATATCAAATGACATTTCGCACATAAGTTTCGAAAAACTCATTGGTACGAGCCCGGGTTCGAACCCGCGACCTCCGGATCGTAAGTCGCACGCTCTTACCGCTAGGCCACCAGCGCTTCTTTATCTGCCATATGAATGTATTAAAACAATGCTTATAAGAGTTATAAGATTTAAGAAGATGTGACATATCCTAAATTGTATTACTTGGCATTCACTATTCACTACAATTCAAACATTAAAAAATCCTATAGAAGGTAGCTACAGTCTGTAAAAGATTCCGGTCGTCAATGAATGCTCGCTTTCACGAGCATTTCCGTATTAAAACGCCCGTTCAAACACCATGGCGAACTCCGAGAGTTCTCAAACTCGATCCCGAGTTTAGAGCAGGTAAATAAATCACAGTAACGTACGTGCATTATTAAAGTGCGGGCAAGTTTGTCACATTCGATAATTTGCAAGTTTTTCCCTGCGCTGGATGTGGGTCAAGTGAGAACTGAGGGAGCGCAATTAGGCTGGGGGTACATTCAGCTTTAAGTTTTTCTTTCGTAAGGGGAAAATACATTTCGCATTCCACCCTGTTGCAAGAAGTGATCCAAGTGTTTATGTGGACTCTCGTCCCATAACCTTCTGACCACTTACTCCGCCTCCACATCGCTGCCTTAACACTCTCGAAACTAAGAACTCGCCTGGTAGGCACTCGTGAACTTTGCTCAAATGCCGGACAACCCGTCGGGCGGGTCGTCGCTATACTAGCGGGCGGTTATAGATAAACGCCCGCGCCATTTTTTGTCTGTTAGTGAATTTGTGAATGTTTTGGGAGCGGTTGTTTATTCATTCATTCATCCAAGCACCGGTGGTAGCCCACCTTTAATCTAGAAGCTCAACTCTCGACACTGAGCTACTTGTACATGTTGCTTATCGCCAGGAAGAGGCACAGACGGAGGAGTATCATCAATGAAACAATACTTTAAAAGTAAAGTCAATACGGGTAAGTGAGTCACAAGGAGTAGTTTGTCTGGCTTTCACATGGGCCTGTTTAACCCAATGATCAGTGTTAATAAGAAATCATACGTTTACCACTAATTGTAAGTAGCAAGTAGCAGAGGTATGAATGAACTAGAAAAAACCGGCCAAGAGCGTGTCGGGCCACGCTCAGTGTAGGGTTCCGTAGTTTTCCGTATTTTTCTCAAAAACTACTGAACCTATCAAGTTCAAAACAATTTTCCTAGAAAGTCTTTATAAAGTTCTACTTCCAGCCAGTTCCAGTTCGTTCGTTTCCAGCCTCAGGCCTTGGTCACTTTTTCTTTCATAATTATGTGTAATTTATTTCGGTTTTAATTTATATATATAGTGGTGTGACTACTTTAAGATAGCACAAGTTGAAATATTTTCAATAGAATATAATTTGACTTGTGTTCATTAGAAATTCTACTTTTGTGATTTTTTTATATTTTTTAAGCATATGGTTCAAAAGTTAGAGGGACACACACACACACACACACACACACACACTTTTTTTCCTTTAGGAGCGATTCTTCCCGAAAATATTAATATTATCAAAAAACCGGCCAAGAGCGTGTCGGGCCACGCTCAGTGTAGGGTTCCGTAGTTTTTCGTATTTTTCTCAAAAACTACTGAACCTATCAAGTTCAAAACAATTTTCCTAGAAAGTATTCATAAAGTTCTACTTTTGTGATTTTTTTCATATTTTTTAAACATATGGTTCAAAAGTTAGAGGGGGGGGGACGCACTTTTTTTTCCATAGGAGCGATTATTTCCGAAACTATTAATATTATCAAAAAACGATATTAGTAAACCCTTATTCATTTTTTAATACCTATCCAACGATATATCACACGTTGGGGTTGGAATGAAAAAAAATATCAGCCCCCACTTTACATGTAGGGGTGGTGCCCTAACGAAACATTTTTTTCCACTTTTTATTTTTGCACTTTGTTGGCGTGATTGATATACATATTGGTACCAAATTTCAGCTTTCTAGTGCTAACGGTTACTGAGATTATCCGCGGACGGACGGACGGACGGACGGACGGACGGACGGACGGACAGACAGACATGGCGAAACTATAAGGGTTCCTAGTTGACTACGGAACCCTAAAAACGATTTTAGTAAACCCTTATTCATTTTTAAATACCTATCCAACAATATATCACTCGTTGGGGTTGGAATAAAAAAAAATCAGTCCCCACTTTACATGTGGGGGGGGCTAACAAAACATTTTTTCCACTTTTTATTTTATCACTTTGTCGGCGTGATTGATATACATATTGGTACCAAATTTCAACTTTCTAGTGCTAACGGTTACTGAGATTATCCGCGGACGGACGGACGGACGGACAGACATGGCGAAATTATAAGGGTTTCTAGTTGACTACGGAACCCTAAAAATACCTGTGATAATGAGCAAGAGGGTCAAATGTGAAGGCCAGAAACATATGACACACTTACCGTATAGACTTTTCTTGTACTTTTTGCTTCCACTAGGTAACGGATTTCTTGACGACTCTCTCCGTGCGCCCCCAGCCTTACAACACACATTCAAATGACTGCGTAGTGTACTTACCATTGTGTATGTGTGCAGCCAAAGCTCGTGTGCATTGTTTGTTGTTGTGTGTGTGAAATACATCAGTACGAGGCACACTGATGCAAATCTGCGGTCATGGTACAGTCAGTGTTATACTCAGTATTATGAGTTCATACAAATGAAAAGTAACTCATTTGTCCGTCTTCTTTCAGTTAGGACGTTAAAGTAAACGTACCAGTACTGAACAGTGACCCAGTAGTGACCCACTTTAATCTTAACCCATTGTCCATAAATATGACAGAAGTATGTCATCTACGTACAATTAGCGTGCTTGACACTTTTACATTACCAATTTATTCTATAAATTTAATATAATTATCAATCCCTGCAATTATTCACTTAAGTGACAAATTAGTTAATCTTAGCGAAATGTTCACACCATTACTCTTACTCTCGTATTTATCATTTTTAGGAACTCTCTTCTTCTTCCTACCCTACCCCACGTTATGTGGGTTCGGTACAATTTGTCTTCCTCTTCCATTCTTCTATCTGTCTTTCGTCTTCTCAGCAATCACTTTTATCACGATCCATCCATCGTTGCTTTGATTTACCCCTCTCGCTTTATCCGTCAACATTCAGGACTAACATTCTTTTGCCTTTATGCATATCATCCCTCCTTATTACATGACTATACCACGCTAACCTGATACTCCCATCTTCTCCGTTATAGGCACTATCGTTCCTAATATTCATCCAAACCTAATAATCCAATTTAGCGTAGAGATGGGTGTATGAAGTCATAATACTGTAATCAGTATATTGTGACACTGGAACCGTTTGAGTTGAGGGGTGCACTGATGGATTGTTTTCCTACTGTGTGGTATAAGTTGACTGTCATCGTTTATTACTTGCCTCTATTTCTGAATTAACTACGATGCTATATGGAGAAAAATCCAACTGAGGGGCATATGTAGGTGTATCTGTGCTTAATAGTGTCAAAACATTTTTTTCCAATTATGTCCAAATCCAAATCCAAATCCAATCATTTATTCGTGATAAACAACATACACATATAAAACAATACAAGCACATTCAAAAGTTAAAAGAAAAAATAATAATTTTTAAAAAACAAAGAAAAAGAAAACACATTGATAGAATTGTTTACCACGAAAATCAATATCCAGAGAGGAAAATGTTTGTACTATTAGGTTACGATGTGTAAGAAATACGCAAATATGTACAAAGCATTAGCACCGATTGACTAATGGTATGGTGATGACAGTGGCATAACAGCCGTAACAAGAGTTAAAAAAAAATTAAATATCTTTGTCTTTTTGTGTGTATTATGTTGTTTTCCATAATTTGGTTCATGGCCTGTCGCGATTGTTTTTCACCGGATGGTTAAGTCGAAAGGTCAGCGCTGGAAGTCGCCAACAATATGTTAAGGTTAAACCATTTCGTGGCACCTTCTCGTTTTTATGTGTTCCTACTTGTAATATTTCTCTCTTTTGTGAGTTTACGAATAAACTTGCGTATTAGCAAAGTTATTTTCTAGATTTTGAATACATATATGAATATGAGTTGCCCAATAGGCGATACGACTAAAAAAACTAATTAGTCCATTAGTTACATTATCTAAGAATTTTAGACACGTATTTTTTTTCTCGTAAGCGAAAAATGATAACGGTACAGTGCGTTAAAGTTTCGCGTGACGTCACGCGTAGGTAAAATTTTTACTTAGAAGTGACGTCACAAGCCCCCACTCCGGAACTTTGATGCTCTATATCTTTGTATTTTTTCAATAATTAGAAAAAGCGAAAAATATGTGTTCAGTATTTTTGGACGATCTAACTGACGGACTAAACAGAAAGCCATTTTTTAATGTAGTCGTCATCCCTATTAACAAAATACCTACATTTGATACTAACAATTTTTTTTTCGTTTCAGATTCATGTCATGCGCTGATTTCAAACGCTATGCTAACTTTACGTGAGTAATAGAACTAATCTATATTATGATTATATTTTGGTGAAAAACATCAGAAATAGGTAAATAAGATCTAATTGCACCAATTATTCATAATATTCAATATTTTAGTTAAGTAATGATTTCGCAAAATATCATGGCAGTTAGTGTGATATAAACGATATCAACGTTCACCTGCTTGAACATTTAAAAATAAGCTAAATTACTACTATATTATATTATAAATAGTATAAAAGTATGCATATAACTTTACTCATATTAAAGATAAATCACGGCCAACTTATTTTAGAACAAATGTTTCTCTAGAAAATGAACCATTCTTTCCAATCACTTTGCAAGTTTCACAATATAAATAAGTAGGGGATTTTTAATTCAAATCAACTGTGTAATAAAAATACAGCTATACCGAGTAACTCACAACGAAAACTTTAAAAACATATTCCAAGTTTAGAGCCAGAACGAGTTTGTGACGGAGATCCGAGACGATAATTCTCTTCATTACAGTTGAGTAAAGTCTATTAGCAGCGTTATTAGTGGCAGTGACCTCAGGGTCTAGTCTAGCTGCTCGGTATGCAACGCATATACACAAGGCAGTTCATAAAAACAGATATCCATGACTAGTACAGTAAATAGCAGTACGGTTTGGTTTTTTTTTTTATTAAATTTATATTGACCGGGATGTATGTATAACTTGTATAAGTCTAACCAAAACACAATATGACTGAGCTCCAAATAAGTTAAACGGATAACAGATACTCATTATTTTGTTACACCTTATACCAAAAAAACTTGATGTTTTAAATACTTACTAGCCAATTTAGTATTTTCTTCTATTTCTCCCTCAGTTATTTATGTTACAAGAATCTTTTATCGTCCGGACCTGAGTTCAACGGCACTGAATAATATATGATGGGAGGTCGTGGTTTGATAGACGACAGGCCAAACACTTGACTGAGGTCCGTTGAATAAGCATAGGTAAGATGATCATTTTACGTCATGGAAACGATACTTAATATTGCAAAAAGTATATTATATAAAAGCTTTTAATACTTACTGTGCTCAGATATGAATCGGCGGGAGACCCTTAATTAAATAAAACAATTTGGAATACGCAAACATAAAACTGATACTGGTAACTAAAGAACGGTTGCCAAAGACAACATAAATTCCATCCTTAGTGTGCTTCCTGGGTACGAAGCGGAATGGCACAAACGCTCACGAAACGAAACGCTCGTAGATACATACATACATACATACAATCACGCCTGTATCCCATAAAGGGGTAGGCAGAACACATGAAACTACTACAGCTTCAGTGCCACTCTTGGCAAATAAGGGGTTGAAAGAAAATGAAACTGTGACATTGCAGTGACGGGTTGTCAGCCTCTCGCCTACGCCACAATTTAACCCATATCCCATAGATATCTATCTCGTACGCTCGTAGATATCTATCTCTATCGCTCGTGCGTATTGGCGCGACAGAGCCAGCCCTACCTTTCGCGGCGTTTCGTTTTCATCTCGCGTCGCTGAAATGCAATTCGGCTATGCCACCAGGGTGGCTAGCCGAATGGCACAATCGCTCACGAAACGCTCACGAAACGAAGCGTAGTAGATATTTATCTCTATCGCGCTTGCGTATTGGCGCGACAGAGCCAGCGGCGTATCGCTTTCGTTTGGCGTCGGAGAAATGCCATTCGGCTACGGGGCCTGTGGCCGTAGCCGAATGTCACAAACGTTCACGAAACGCTCACGAAACGAAACGCTCGTAGATATCTTTCTCCAGCCAGACTACCTTTCGCGGCGTTTCGTTTTCATTTCGCGTCGCAGAAATGCCATTCGGCTAGGACACCTGGTTGTCCAATGTTTCGCATGAATAATATAACGTCGTGGCTTGTGTGGACGACGATCGCACGACCGACGCCGTCGCGTCGCATCGCATCGCCTATCTAAGACGTCGCTCACGTAAGACACTTCTAAAGGGATCGAAAGTTTGATTTCATCGCGCTGCGTCGCATCGAATCGCCGTCGCGTGCCCGCCGCCTACGCAAGTCACGGCATAATGCATACTAATATTATAAATGGGAAAGTGTGTGTGTGTCTGTTTGTTTGTCCGTCTTTCTGGCAAAACGGAGCGACGAATTGACGTGATTTTTTAAGTAAAGATAGTTGAAGGGATGGAGAGTGACATAGGCTACTTATTGGCTCTTTCTAACGCGAGCAAAGTCGCGGGCAAAAGCTAGTATAATATATGTCAAGGATATTCAAACTTCAAACTTTCATTTAAACAATAAAGAGGAATTAAGGACAACCTTTTGAAGTCCTCGCAAAGAAACTTCCCTTTTCATCGCAACCCGCACCACCACAAGACACTAGTGACGTTCATAATTAACAAACGACAAATTCACTTCCGAAGTAGGTCAACTCTAATTTATTCCCTAAAAAGGTCTTAAGCGCCGCTTACTCGTAGGCTCTTACGACGTTTGTAAGTCGAGGATACTGTGCCTTGGGAGCTCATTACGATGTCTTAACCGTTGAAGACGCTATTTCATAATCGTTAGCTTGATTAGAACGCGTAACGGATGAATGAAATTATAATTGTGTTAGTGTTTCAAAATGGCCATAGATGGCGTTGGAACTATCTTGGTGACGTCTTGAGGAATAGCAGCTGTTTTACCGCTGAGGTACTTGTTTCTTCGTTTTGGATTTTTTTTTGCATTTTCGACAGGGAAAACAAATATAAGGACTTATACTATACTAGCTTTTGCCCGCGGCTTTGCTCGCGTTAGAAAGAGACAACATGTAGTTTATGTCACTCTCCATCCCTTCAACTATGTCCACTTAAAAAATCACGTAAATTCGTTGCTCCGTTTTGCCGTGAAAGACGGACAAACAAACAGACACACTTTCCTATTATAATATTAGTATGGATATTCATTCATTTTATTCTAATATTTTTTATCAATTACTTAAGAGTAAATATTGCTGCAGAAATTAAAGACATCTCAAGATGATTAATATCCTGATTCCTGCACATTCTATGTATGTAATATATTTGTCACTTCCTTTACACCACGCTGTCCATATTTCAGCAAGTAATTGAAGTTCATTATTCATTACACCACTGTACCATACAGCCAGTTTAGGTTCGAACCCTGTTTGCATATGAAAAGAACATACCTAAAGATCATCGATCGTTTCTTTTTTTGTCCACTTTTTTATAATATTTGATTACGTTATTTCTACTCGAATAACTTTTGCAGTCCAAATTGGTATGAAAAAGTGTCCTAATTTTTTATATTGTGTTACCATTGTTAACATAGTTTGTATTGTAGCAAAAAAATAAAGTAACAAAAATCTATGGAAATTCTCTGAATAGAGCTGACCTAATATTTACTAAAAATATTAGAATAAAAAAATACATAAAAAAAGAAACGCTCCAAGGAAACGCATTTTTTGTTATTTGTTGATAACAACGGATACGTAATCCATTTATTAGGAAACATCCCATGTAAATACACAGACTCCATTGTTGGATGTTTTTATGTTCGTTGAAGTTCAAGGTCACGTTAAAAGGAAATAGTGAGGACACTCGTAATTAACAAAAAATAAAACCGCCTTAAAAAATAAGCGCGTTACAAAACACGGAGAAACTAAAAAGCCAAAAATAACAAACCTTTGAATTCAGATTTCTTATCAGATTGCAATAATCTAAACATCCAAATTATAAACAAATCAATTATTTTTGAAGTCGGTACCAGACCTGTTTGCCCCTCCCAACCATACGCAGGCTGGCCCCGCCTTCAAAAATAATTGATTTGTTTATAATTTGGATGTTTAGATTATTGCAATCTGATAAGAAATCTGAATTCAAAGGTTTGTTATTTTTGGCTTTTTAGTTTTTCCGTGTTTTGTAACGCGCTTATTTTTGAAGGCGGTTTTATTTTTTGTTAAAAAGTTAATTTATTTGTTGATTTTTAGTGGTTCCTAGTGATATTATATGTATCAGTCCGAATATATGTACAGTAGTGAAAGAATTATCCTTTAACTCCTAACCATTGAGGAGTTGACCTTCCATCATCAGCTCAGCCACATAAAATTACTACCGTCAGGCGTAAATACTGGTGTACCTTTGAAAAATACACTAAAAACCTTACATGTGCCTATAACATTTGAACAGTTCCCTCGATTTCTCCAAGATACCATCATCAGACCCTGACTTGGTGTCAATGGGACCATCTCGGGGTTATACCCGTTCGATCAAAAAAAAATTTTGAAAATCGATCCAGGATTCTCGGAGATATCGAGTAACATACATACAAAAAAAAAAAAAACATTCAGTCGAATTGAGAACCTCCTCCTTTTTTGAAGTCGGTTAAAAAACACATTCAGTCGAATTGAGAACCTCCTCCTTTTTTGAAGTCGGTTAAAAACGCTGACTATTGCGGTCGGCTTTTGCGATGACTCAAGGAACGGAGAAATGCCCTCGAACTGTTTTTTTCGTAATCTATATACAATGCCATTAATGCTTAATGTTGTATGTTCTATAACTGCAATATAAACCCACTTTTTACATTAAAAAAAATTGTATACTCGGAAACAGCTACGTTGCCTACGTTTTATCTAAATCTAATAATTAATAATAGAAATTAGACGATAAAATGAGATGTATTTTTATTAAACTTATATTTTCATGAAGTCATAAAAAATTGTTTCTGAAAGAACTGGGTAGAACCTAGTCCCTAACCACTAGGTGTATAGTTCTCATAACGCAATTAATATCCTAAAAAGTCTTAGAATTTTATTTTATTTCAAATCAAAAACACATGAACCCAATACACCGTCAAAATACACAATAAAGGCATTTTTAACATTTGGGACCCCCCAATTAGCAAAAGTTATTAACAAAAATTAACTCGCTGTCAGTTTTGTGACGACAATTAAGCATAAAATCTGTCTAAAATTTTTCTTCTTTCACATTCTGATTGTAGATTAGTAATTAACACAAAACAATATTTTTATTTAAATTTCATGCTTAATTATCGTCACAAAACTGACAGTGACTTATTTTTTTTTGTTGTCCCAAATTATGAAAATGCCCATAATAAACTCCACATCCGTTCAAAATTTACCCGTTGGCCTAGCCGAAGTGACAATCAGTCTGTGTGTAGAGCCACTAGAAGAGCTATCTAAGATAGGGAAGAGTTAGCTAAGATACGCTTACGAAGCGTAAGGTTTACCCCAAATCTTTCGACGCGGAAGCCCTTGCTGACCAAAAGTCGCTCGTAGTATGAAGCCGCTTAAGCGTCGTCATCGCTGAACGCATCCGTATAGTCTGACCAAATAGAATAGAAATAAAAAGTGGCAACATTGTAGCACAGTATAATAAAGAGTACTATCGTACAGTATGGCCACTCCCGCTCCCCGCTGAAAGTGCCGCCCACCCCCTCTCGGTTACCTCACAGTTACCGCTTGTCAAAAGCGCGACCAGTCAGTCGACCTGTCATATCTCACTCATCAAGCTTAGTACGCGTTCACCTACACGAGCTTAGAATATGTGCTAGGAACGCGCCTCTTTCATATATTTGATCGCCAGTGTCCGAGGTGTGGCTTAAGCGTCGTCATCGCTGAACGCATCCGTATAGTCTGACCAAATAGAATAGAAATAAAAAGTGGCAAAATTGTAGTGTCATCCCTTTGAAATCAATATGTGTGGGAAAACAGGAAGATACTACGATGTTGCCACTTTTTAATTTATACTCTTTTTGGTCAGACTATTAGGAGGTACGCATGTTTATACTATACTAAAGAGCGATTTTTTGTCGGCGAAAGCCGATTCCGATATGTTTGGGGAGATCCTAAACGATTCTGTCGTTGTCTAGGTAAGCTGTAGCCTGTAGGTATATGGCAATCAAAGACGAAATTCGGCGCTCGAGGCGCGCGCCCCGACCCGTGAACGGGCAAATATTTTAGCCCTCATTACGTGTTTACTTGCCTTGGCTTGGCCGGATTTTTTGAACGTTATTTTAAGTTGCATCACGATGTTTTAAGTAAACACGACGTCAGTGGTTCCTGATGCAATTAGCGTTTTTCTTGTTGATTTTTCTTTTTTGGTATTGGAAAGGGAGACTTAAATATAACTTAGAAAGTGTGAAATATGTACACTACCTACTTTATGTATTTGTTAACGTTTTCAAAACAAACAAATAAGGTAACGAACCCAATCATGGACAGTTTAAGGAAAATTTTCGCCTGTTTTTGATATTTCACTCATAAATGTAAAAATTCTACCGCTAAGCGTGTTAAATCTTGAATGTCCTATCTTTCTTTTACATTTCAAGCGTATTGTAGAATGGATACTCCTATTAGTTTCTTCATACTTAACAAATTAAAACTAGGTGTTTTTTCTCCAATTATGGACGGCAGTTCTCCAGTAATGGATCCCCCATTATGGACAGTGAAATAAGTTTAAAATTTTACTTTTAAAGCCAACTGATACTCAATGAGTCAATTTTATATACCATAAATACAATAAGTTTGAGTTATTTTAACATAGGATTGTTTCTTGTAAATTTTGTTTTTGTAAATTGTTCCTTGTCCATCATAGGAGGTAGGCAGTTTTTCGGTTCCAGTAATGGACACTCGCAAAATAACGCCATTTTTTTATATCTTTGGAGCAACAAACTAGTATGTTTTATACCTTATCTCATGCTTAATGCAGTAAGTAAAACGCATTCAAGTTTACACCGAGTATTATTTTTTTATTATTTTATACATGAACTCAACTCTCTTAGCAACATTACTAAGAATTCGTCTTGATATTTTTTTCAGTAAACTGATGAATTTTATCTTGTCGCCAAATCCTTCAGAAATAACCGAATTAATTGAAACTTCAAAATGAAACAGCTCTACAACTCTAGTTTATGGTACATAGCCGTCAGTTTTTAGAAACTAATTTTAGATACTTATTTTTAAGGATTTGTGTTTTTTTGTCCATAATGGCATCACCGTCCATTATGGGGTATTTCACCTTACCTATTTAAATATTTAAGTGATGAATTGCATAGCATCTGTTAGAAAGAAGACATGAAATCGTTTAACTATCATTACGTAGACTAACTAACATAAGTATCTACCTATTACAAAATACAGCTATTTAATACATCTACACAACACGGTCATACTCCTTTGTAATCGTTACTTTTTGGAAACGTTCGTTTTTGTGACGTGTTACTATTAAAACTGGCGGAATAGCTTAGGTACACCACGTTCGTCCATTTCCATGAAAATACACTACATCTGTACTAAAGGCCCAAGGTTGTGCTATTTTTTCTAGTTACAAACTCATTAAATTAGTGAAACTAACGGTCAAACTAACCAAGATAACCTACAAGTTACCAAAATAATCTTAAACAGCACTTACACAATCAATATTTGAGCTAATTCCGCTCAAATCGCTGTCAGCGCTAAGTCCGCCCCGGGGGACAGATCCTCAGATGATGGATGCCGATGAATATATTATGCGGCGGTTAATCGATTTTGGGAACTTTGGTAATTGTCTTAGCCGAGGATTTGTATGACGCATTGTGGATCGCCTTAGTGCTGAGATGAGACCGGATGCGGCATTCGAACTCATTACTCAACAATTTGTGGAGAATCAACTACACGTATTAATTAATTAAAATTAAACTTATTTTTTATCATGCAAAAACGTCTGCTAGTGATACTACATATTTTTAAATTAAAGGAATGTCAATGCAACTTATGTGGGAGAGTGTACCGGCGCAACTTATGCAGCCTACCGTACACATATCGCATCATCGGGAGCCAATCAGCACCGATATCACGTCATGTACGCGGCGTACGCGCCGTGTGATTGGTCCAGGGTGTTGCTATGAAGAGGAGATAAGCCATCGAACCCCACGCCAGGCATTCGCTACTGACTTCAGAATTAGGTGCTTTTTTTTAATAAATGTTTTTGTACCTAATGTATTTCTTGTTGAGATTAAACTCATAATAAAATCATAAAAGGCGTCGTCTACATTATTTGCTGCTGATCCCGTTCCTGAGGCTACGAATTGAACCCTGAGCCATATCCACGCGCAACAAGGAAAAATGAAAAAAAAAAAAAGATGCCACGATGGTCACCGTGGCTAAGTTGGTTATAGTGACTCCACCGGTAATGCAGTAGGTCGCATGTTCGAGTCCTACATGTAATGTGAATTTTCTTATTCTTCCTTTAATTTAAAAATATGTAATTCCAATTAACATACACTAGAGAAATTTCATCGGGTACCACGGCGGGCCGGTGGTCTAGTGGTAAAGACGTTGGCCGCGTAAGCTGAAGACCCGGGTTCGATTCGGCTCGACCACCAGTGGGCCTTGTCGTTTTTTCTTTCGTGTATGATATCTATTTCAATTTATAAATTAATAAATTATTAGTATTTGATATGACACACAGCGCTTATATTTTCGACGTAAGGAGTTTGGCTATTGAACTGTAAATCTCTGAAAATGCTTATTAAATATTCTCAAAATTGTTGCCAGCCTAACTTGGTTTTTCTAGCACTCATTTTTATACGTGTAAGAGCGAGAATATGTGTCATGGGCAAAATGATATCAAATTTAGATAATATTACAAAACTAGGATCCCGCTTTAGTTTGTATTTTATGGCGGACGGAATGTTAGTCGCAGCTGTGTTCAAAAGCTCCTCCGTTGCAGGTAAAGGTTCCCATTTGTCTCCAATAGTTAATGGCATAGGAACATTTAATGCCAGCAAGTTTTGCAGGCCTAATTGGAATTGAGAGCAACTTAGTACGTAAGACGTTATATTTGAAATTAAAGCTTATAATAGTTATAATAGTTTCCTACTAGTCAAATCAGCTTCTTTTTAAGAACTGACAAAACGATTTGCTAATATGAAATTACTATGAAATACTGAGGAGTGACGTCACGGTCAATTCATTTAATATCTGTGCCCATCACAAAAATAAATGCCTTTACCGGGATTCGAACCCAGGACCGTGGCTTAGCAGGCAGGGTCACTACTGACTGAGCCAGACCGGTTAGTTAGTTAATAATTATATTGAAATATTCAGTTTGTTTTAAGTGGGATGCCAAAGCTAACGAAATATGTCGCATAACATCGTAGTTTTAAATGAAACATCTAAACGTAAACGCTTGCTCGAACACATTTGAGCAGAGACAGTAAACTATGTCCACAGATCACTTATCGCTGTCGACAGAGCATTCCAAAATAGTTATTTGTTATACAAGGGGGCAAAGTTGTATTTTAACGCCGAGTGTGGAATTGAAAAACGAGCAAGTGAAAGGATTCTATAGTTGAACCACGAGCGAAGCGAGTGGTTTGAGAATAGAATCCTGAACTTGCGAGTTTTTTAACACACGAGAAGTAAAATACATTTGCACCCGAGTGTAACACAAAACTTTTCCCCTCACTATAGCGAGGAAACTACAACGCAAAAAATGCGTTTATCACTGCTTCCAGTAGTTCCACAGGTGGTAAATCATCTTTATTACTAGATTCACCTAATTTTATCAATTTTAAAGCAATTAATTTGACTTTATTCAAGGTCAAATTACTTTACCCACTAGTAGATAAAATGCGTTTTTACCCGCTGGTATTAAAGGACAAAACACGTGTTTCCAAGCTAGTGAGGGGAAAAGTAATTAATATGAACAACACAAGATATTTTTTAATATATCGTGAATATCGCAAAATATGCAGGTACGAGTATTATTGCTAACGGATGATTTCCATGCAATAAATTATATCCATCTCAGTAAGATAAGTAAACATAAAATTGCACATCACTACGTAAATACCTACGTCTGAGTATCACCCGCTATCAATCAAAATTGTAAACTAGCGTTTCTGATATTTTGAAAAAAAAAAATAACATCAAAAATCAAAATCATCACAAAAACCAGCCAAGGTGACAAAACAATCACTTAGTAGTTTTAATTCACGAAAATCAGAGTCGTTAAAAAAATGAACCCTTAATAAGGAGTATTTGTCCCATCCTATTTTTGAGCTTTATCTATCTTTGAGAGATTTCAAAATTTACTCAATTTTGACATTTATATGCCCAATTAAGAGGGCATTCAACGAAAACGTCGTAATAATGTAAAATTGATAGTTTTAGTCGGCAAAATGCTACACTTTCCGTCATCTAAAAGACTTATTAAGTTCAGGATTCGATTAGGACATCTTCTTAACTTACATGTTGTGAGACTGGATTTTTAAAAACTAACTCACTTAATTAATTATGATTTTTTTTCTGGTGCATGTTTAGGAAAACCCGCGAAAAGTGCTGACTTAGTCCGTCTAATTTGTAAAATTTGGATAGTTTTGAATGCTTCAAGTGGTAAATTTGTATTATGTATATCCTGTACTACAATCTTCTGAGACTACTTCTTTGTTATAAGGCTTTAGAATAGAGTAAATGAGGATATGATGAATCCAATTTGTTTCAGAAATCACCTCAGAATAAGTGTCAATTTCTTCGAAAACTTACGTGTTTTTGAAGTAGTTTTAATATAAAAATAATCTGCAACGCTTACTCAAACAGATTTTATGCAAAAGTTTTCTATTAATTGCAATTTAATATTTTTGACGATTTTTTAAAAATGCCTCCTTATTACCGGTTACGCGCGCTTGCGATGTCAGTACCGCGGCAGAGCTTGTAGAGGCAGGACGTATGTTAGTCCGCTCCGCACGCGGTTCGACGATCGCGAAGTTATTTTGTCATTGTGTGCGGCACCCACCGTGTCCAAAACCGCACTTGTGTGCGTGTTTGGCTGTACTGTTGCATGTATACTGCGACCGAAAATTTTGATCCTTGGGTTGACGACTTTGGTAACTAACTAATTAACTTGACTAATATTTTTAGTAAGTATTATTTATTATTGAATATCATTTTAGGTTTCTGACTCGTCTCAACAAAATCTTTGACAATAGATGGTACTCAGGATCTGATGATGAAGTCAGATGGTAGTCATGAGTTCTCATCAACCAGGTCTTGAAACCATTTCGTGTTTGGGCTCGTTTGATTTGCCTCAACAAGATCTTTGACAAGAGGTGATGGTACCCAGGATCTGATGATGAAGCCGGAAGGTAATCATGAGTTCTCATCAACCAGGTCTTGAAACCATTTCGTGTTTGGGCTCGTTTGATTTGCCTCAACAAGATCTTTGACAAGAGGTGATGGTACCCAGGATCTGATGATGAAGCCGGAAGGTAGTCAACAGAATTCATCAACCAGGTCTTGAAACCACTCCGTGTTTGGGCTCGTTTGGTTCGTCTCAACAAGATCTTTGACAAGAGATGGTACCCAGGATCTGATGATGAAGCTGGAAGGTACTCAAGAGAATTCATCAACCAGGTCTTGAAACCACTCCGTGTTTGGGCTCGTTTGGTTCGTCTCAACAAGATCTTTGACAAGAGATGGTACCCAGGATCTGATGGTGAAGCCGGAAGGTAGTCAAGAGTATTCAACAACCAGGTCTTGAAACTCTTCTGTGTTTGGGCTCGTTTGATTCGTCTCAACAAGATCTTTGACAAGAGATGGTAATCACTCTTTTATACTCTGGCGCATCCACTGTCTCAGTGTGTCAACAGTCAACTAAAGCAGGTAGGCGTAGCGTAGAGTTGTATTTCCTTACAAAAAACTAATACATAGATGTGGACCTTCCTGTGCTCCATGCAATTAAAACAACATAATATTTAAAAACCGGCCGAGAGCGTGTCGGGTCACGCTCAGTGCCTACACTGAGCGTGGCCCGACACGCTCTCGGCCGGTTTTTAAAGCCGCGTTGGTAAATAGCCGCTCGGCTCTTCCGTAGTTTTCCATATTTTTCAAAAACTACAGAACCTATCAAGTTCAAAACAGTTTTCCTAGAAAGTTTATAAAGTTCTACTTTTGTGATTTTTAAATATTTTTTTAATACATATATGGTTAAAAATTATCAAAAAACGATTTCAGTAGTTCATTTTTAAATACCTATCCAACAATAAATCATACGTTAGGGTTGAAATGAAAAAAAAAACCACTCCCTACTTTACGTGTAGGGGGGTACCCTAATAAAACATTTTTTCCACTTTTTATTTTTGCACTTTGTCGGCGTGACTGATATACATATTGGTACCAAATTTCAGCTCTCTAGTTCTAACGGTCACTGAGATTATCCGCGGACGGACGGACGGACGGAGGGACAGACAGACAGACATGGCGAAACTATAAGGGTTCCTAGTTGACTACGAAACCCTAAAAACACATTTTAAATATAAAAAAATCTACTTAAAATTAAAGAAAACCGATCTTAGTTCCATTATATATATAAATATGTACCTAGAAAACATCATCATCTTCCTTGCGTTATCCCGGCATTTGCCACGGCTCATGGGAGCCTGCGGTCCACTTTGACAACTAATCCCAAGATTTGGCGTAGGCATTAGTTTTTACGAAAGCGACTGCCATCTGCCCTTTCAACCCAAAGGGTAAACTAGACCTTATTGGAATAAGTCCGGTTTCCTCACGATGTTTTCCTTCACCGAAAAGAACCTAGAAAACATATTATATACAAAATGAAATAAAAATAAGAAAACGGATTATATTCATTATACGCGATATAATCTGATTCCATAAATTTATTTCATGAGTAACTATCGCGGTGACAGAAGACAATATTATATACACAATTTATTATATTATAAAAGTTTTTTAATTTATTTCTTCCAAGGCTACACACGTATTAATAAAAAAAACTGTGATAAGTTTAATAATTAAACTAAAAGGTCAAGTATTTATACACGAAATCATGTATGCAAATATGTAATATATATGGTGGTGTTTTTACGCAAGTATCAATAATGGTTAGTCCGCAACGCTACTGACGGCGTGGCGGTACCGACCATGAATGCTATCCCTTTCGCTCTAGCCGCACGTAAGGTTGGTTCGAAGAGGATCGCACGCTATGTCTGTACCGCAGGCTACAATCGTTATGCTTCTGGTTATAGTGTGCGTCTGCACACAGGCGCACGCCAGCGCCGCCGGCGTCGAAATGCGAGCAAGCAGATTTTTTGAAAGCGCTCTTAAGGTTTTAACTTTGAACTGTACAGTGCAAATTTGCAACTGTGAAATTGCATAGAGAAATTATGAATGATTTTTTTTACACCACGTCGGTGGCTAACAGGTATACGGCCCGCCTGATGGAAAGCGGTCACCGTAACCTACGGACGTCTGCAACTCAAGGGTTGTCACATGCGCGTTGCCGACCCATTAGAAACTTGTACACTCCCTTTTGCTGTGTTAAGTACACAGCAAAAAGAAGTGTACAAGTTCCAAGGAGGGTTCGGGTTGCCGACGACTCAAAGGACAATAGACGGAACAAATTAGTTCCATAGGTCCTTCCGTCACCAACACACCGCACCCTCGTTGAGCTAGTTATTTTGCACGTGCCTTCTAGTGGGAAGTAATCCACGAGCCCGCCTCACATGCCCGAACGTCGCGCCGGAAGCTCCGTCGGGCCCGGAAATCGAGTAGGTCACGGCAGCGCTGCTCGAAAATTTAACAATCCATCAGCTCCTTGGTAGGCGGATTTGAAGCCATATTCGTATGGTGACGTCTGACGGCACCATTCAAAGTAGTTCTATACACCGTGTTTTTTTTGTTTTCCGTTAAATTCGACACGTAGCTAGGTTCATTATCAGGTACCCTGTATATCACTTTTAGTTAAATTCTCAAAAAAAAAATGTTTTAATCCTTTTCATACATAATAAATGAATTGATTAGTGCGAGAGACCCTTAAGAATAACATTCAAGTTAGTGTCAAGTGATTGAAGGCACATGTCAAATCAAATAACATTATTAGGAATTGGTAAAGGCTGTCACACACATGTTCAGTAATTATCTTTATTTTTTTAATAACTCAATAACCGTAAGAGTTAAGACGCTAGTTTCTTAGAGAAATTAATTGTATTTGGTCTAAAGAATCTTCCACCCCATCGTTTTTGCGTCGGGGGTTAAAAATTTATGGTCATGGTTGCGCTAAGATACATCCTTGCGAGATTCTCTGATTATGCGACGTTCAATGGCGTTTTTCAACGTATAAAATATGAGTAATTCTATAAGGAAAAAACAATCATTTTCTTTTCTGGTTGGTTGTCTATTAGAAAGTTAAGCTACTGATGGATCACAACAGATTTTGAGAAATCGGATATAAGTTGTAGATTTAATTATATATCACTAGCTTTTGCCCGCGGCTTCGCTCGCGTTAGAAAGATATAAAAAGTAGCCTATGTCACTCTCCAGCCCTTTAACTATCTCCACTTAAAAAAATCACGTCAATTCGTCACTCCGTTTTGCCGTGAAAGACGGACAAACAAACGGACACATACACTTTCCCATTTAAAATATTAGTATGGATAGATAGGTCGAATGTCGTCTTACTTAAGGTACTTATAGACAAGACGTCATTTGACCGATCTATGACACTGGACCTCTATCGTCAATTTGTAGTTTATTTCTTAAACTACCTGCGTAGAACGAAAAGTTTAAATAAAAACTCCTAACTGTGTTTATCTAATATTAAAATTAGATGGGTTCTATGTCCAACTAAAACAAGTTCACTTCTCAACGTAGACGAGATCAATTATTCAGGCAAACGTCAGAAAATAACATACAGCTAGGTAGCCTAAACATTTGTTTTGGAATGAGGCAACATTAGGTATACTCGTACTTTAAAGAATGTGCCACACTATAAATAAAAACATTTTTTAGATATATTATGTCGCTTTCTTTCTACGACCCTCTTAGAAACACTGATTTAAACTTTTACGATTTAACGTAGTTATTATGGCTGGATACGATACGTCTGCCGCATGCCGAGTGAGCTGTGGGCTAAGATTGCCACAGAGTGGCAACCTTTCCTAACGCGAGGATCTAGCAGACCCCGCCGGCGATGGCGGGACGACTTGGATTGCTTCCTTAATAATTGGCCTGAAACTGCCCAAGATAGGGAAGACTGGAAAAAGAGGGGGGAGGCCTTTGCTCATAACATAACAGGCTCCCAATAATATTATATTTTACACATAGGTGCGATACTATTTATACTACTGTTTAGTTATACGCGATTAAGTCTCGTTTACAATATTAATTTTATTTGAGTTTGGTTAGATTATTTTCCGCAGAAAATAATTATTATTCATTTATTTCTTAGTAAGGATGGCAGCAACCATCTAGCATCTGTTTTCGTAAGTAGTCCATACTATACTATATTATACTATATACTATATACTATACTATATATACTATATACTATATTATACTATATACTATATATACTATATACTATACTATATATACTATATACTATATATATACTATATAATATTATAAATGCGAAAGTAACTCTGTCTGTCTGTCTGTCTGTCTGTCTGTCTGTCTGTTACGCTTTCCCGCTTAAACCACGCAACCGATTTTGATGAAATTTGGAACAGACAATCTTTAGACCCTGAGACAGAACATAGGCTACTTTTTATTTCGAAAAAAAGGGATGAAGGGGTTGAAAAAGAGGTTGAAAGTTTGTATGGGATTTCTTAATTTTAAATGATAAAACCATGAAACTTTATATTTTAGCACTTGATAAGAAATCATTAAACATATATTTAAAGTCACATACAGGTCGAACGCGATTAATTAACATTATTTTTACCTTTAAAATAAACATGGTGGGAAATAAACATTAACTAAAAGCGGGTAGATTATATTTATTTGTCTACCCCGAACATTTATATAAATTAATATCGGGTAGTTTTGTGTTGTTTACATCTCCGGTGACATTTTGCTGGGACGTCAGTCTTCCGCGACCACCACGGCCAGTGCAACCTGGCCGAAACGTTGGGAAAAAAGGTAAAAATAATGTTAATTAATCGCGTTCGACCTGTATGTGACTTTAAATATGTGTACAAAGCGCGAGAACTTAAAGTGTTATATCATTAAACATCTTGATAAGGGATAGGGATAGCGATAGGGATAGCGATAGGGAAAGCGATAGGGATAGCGATAGGGATAGTGATAGGGATAGCGATAGGGATAGGGATAGGGATAGCGATAGCGATAGCGATACGGATACGGATAATATGGGTATCGTTAGCGGGATACGGATAATCGGTCGGCGGTCTCTTACAATCAATGTGCTCTAAGACGATCGTTGTTTGCTTGCTTGAAGATTACGTTTGCGATAAGTATAAGCAAAATGTAAAAAATTGTAAGGGATAATAGAAAAAAGTACTTTTTACCCACCGATCATAGTGTCGAAATACGGGCTATGTGGGATGTTTATAAAGGTTTCCCCAGCGTATATAGAATTACCTACGCTGTGGTCGATGTGTAATATTTCTACAATCATTGCAAGCAAAAGTATTATGTGCAATCGAAATAATCGCAGATAAATATACCTACAGAGAAACCTACGGTCCCTACGGATCCAAATGAAAATCTTAATGAATACTTTTATTACGCGGGCGAAGCCGCGGGTAAAAGCTAGTTATTCTTATAAACAGTTTGTTAGCGTTTGTTATACTCTGGCAAAGAATGACAGCTATCGCCATAATATTATTGGTACTTCAGACGCTTCAATCCATTCTTGAAATTGCTAACGGGACTTAATTGTGAAAACTACATTTTTGAACTAACCTCGTTTCAAGTTATATCACAGAATATATAATAGTACAAGTACAGAAGGCTCACTCCTTTGATGTTCACAAAACGCCGCCATTCTAAATTCTTACCTACATTAACAAACGGACCGCACGCGTGCAGACGACATTGAATTCTATTGCGCCGCGCGAAGGTCGTCGCCAGTGAATGGGCCGCGAACTCGCGGCCGCCGGCATGTACTTGTAGCGCGGCGAAAGGATCGCGGAGTGAGCCGCCCCTGGTTATATACAAATAAGTCCCATCCGCAATTTTTAGTATGTGTAAAAGTCGTGAAGGTTTTAAATTAGCGCTTCAGTCCTTATTCATTGAAGGAAATGAAACAAATACTTATTAAAAATGTGGTTAAAATTGGACGTCTAACCTAACTTTGCACCAATTTAAACAAAACATGATAACTCTTCGTCATTGACTTTGGCTAGTTTTAACTCAGTCAGTTTTAGGTTAAATATTGGTTTACTGTGGAGTGGCTAAAACTCTAAAAGTAATATTTTAACTCTAATACCTAAACATAAATAATGTAACATAGTTATTACCCAGAGGTACGATGTGCGTTATTATTATGTTAAGAGCAGGAATATTATTTATTAAACCTGCTTATCGTATGAGAAAATGGCGGCATAAAATATAACAATGTTGTTTATGGACGATACTTTACATGAAAACTAAATTTCCAAGAAGATCGTCTAAGTCACGTGGGTATTATGCGTCACATTTTAGAAAAGGTCACTTCTATCTATCATATATTATACACGGTGTAATATGAGAAAACCGAATAATTTTCATCATATTAGTCGACTAAAATGTCATATAAACTTTTCTGGATTTCGCCTACTTTCAGAGTTATAAGCATTAAAAAAAATAACAATTACTTACTTATTATTTCTCAGAACAAAGCGCTGTTTTGATGGCGATGATACCGTTATCGGAAGCAATATAACAACTATCCTCGTTGATAGATATCAAAAAGTAACTAGTGACTCATAGCCAAAAAGTATTTTTTTAGAAAAAAAAAATGTAAATATGTGAAAATATATCCAAAATAACTAAAAAAAAATTGCACACAAAATAAAATATTTTCGGCGTAATTTGCTTGACGTCATATTACATTTTATCTTTATTTTGCCCTCAGAAATGCGTAGTTAAAATCTTTCGGTGTCCTTATGTTACACCGTGTATAAATGCTAAGACTTCGAAGACACTGATACATTTGGCTACTTAAATTTAAAAGTGGAAAATCTCTTCCTTGGGTATCTAAGTAATACTTGGTCAACCAAGTATTACTTAGATACCCAAGGGAGTGATTTTCCACTTTTAAATTCCCCAGCCAGCCCAGTGACATCTATTTTAGACGTTTCTGCATTAAAAAGTTAAATCCGGCTCCTTATGCGAGTCTGCAATACTGGGAAAAACTTATCCTGCGTGTCGAGGCTCAATTTATTACCAATAATCTCTTGTTATGCCACATGAGGAAAAAAATCTTAATTTTGAGATGATACCAACAAAAACGAACACTGAACTTGATGCAAGATAATTTAAACTTGTCTAAAAGAGAAGATGAGGTAGGTATTTAATTTAATGTCACTATACTAAGAGAAATACAACCACTTTTCATGTTCGTTCAACAAGTTTTTTGGTTAAAATAGCGCCTACGTGCTCTTTGGTTCAAACAACAAGCTACTTGTCATTTCAATCGGCAATATATTTGAATCAACAAGTCGATTTTATAAAAACAACCTGACACATATTGTTTTAAGTAAACATACGTTTGGCTGATTCAAACGGATAAACCGCAACAAGTCGAACTTGTTAAATTCACAATGCAAATTTCTCTCAGTGTAACAGAGGTAGAATGCGATTAAGTGCGTTTTCACATTATCCGATCCGATATCGGATGTCAGAAGGATTTCAAAGGAAAAAATCCAAAATGGCACCTGTAATGTATGGGATATCGGTGCTACATTCGATATCGGATCGGATAGTGTGAAAACGCACTAAGGGCCGGTTGCATCAAACCGTCTGTCACCGTTAAAACGTTCGTTGGTATGGGAAGTTCCATAGAAGTCTGCTGCGTGACGATGGTGTGTCTGTCAAATGTGGTTGTCGCAACTGGCCCTAAATATCATTATTTTACCTTTTTTTCCGACGTTTCCAGGTTGCACTACCCGTGGTCACGGAAGAGTACAGAAGACTGTTAGTGACATTTTCTACTCCCGTAGTGTTATTCGCCATTTCGTCACTACTTTAAAAAAACTTGTATCTTCGTCTGTCAATGAAAAGAAATTTGTAGTAAGTGTGTATGGAATGCATATAGACTTACTGCGTTTTAACTTTGAGAAGCAGCGTGAGATACGAGATTTTTTAAAAGTAGTGACGATTTATAGTGTCGTGCATAGATCTTTAAAACCCTACATAAAAGATGCCACCCGGGGCCCGGCGCCCCGCGCACCCACGCATACGATATAGCTCTTAAAGTATTGTTAGGAAGCCTTTAATGGATATAGCGGAAGTGCGCGGGGTGCCGGGGGCTGGCGGCGGCGCGGGGAAGTGCGAGCGACAGGGTGAGTGCAGGAACAGACGCGTCAAAATACAGGAAACAGTGCGAATTTCACGAAAGTTATTCTAGAAAACTATTAAAAAGTAAGTGCATGGCCGTAGAAAAAGTATTGTATGCAACGGTGTTTAACTGAGTCAAAAATACTCGTGGCGCCTTTATTAACAATTTCGGCTTCGCCTCAAATTGTTACTCACGCCACTCGTCTTTTTTACCTCACTTAAACGCCAGTTGCATAAAATAGTATTAAATATGTGTAGGTATACCTATAAAATGAGGCATAACGCATGTTGTGTAATGTGTAAGTATACCAATCTTTTAAAAACATCTGACCTAATTTCTGAACAGCCTCACAAGCTCAACAGCTCGCTATACGTACGCGTATCGAATGCCTCAAAGGGCGCGGAAGCAACTCTTTCAGCCGCGGATGCGATCTAATAAAAGCGGCCATTGTCTAGCCTCTCCGTTCTAGTGCTGCCAGGATGCCAGTCGAGTGCTTTTTAAATACGTTACACCGTGATTTTGTGAGGCATGAAAGGTTGGGAAGTATTTTTTTAGAGAGGTAGCGATATTGCCAATTATAGTAGGTCATATATGATATCGTATCATAGCGGGTCGTCTTAGGTGTTTTTTTTTTAGTTCTTAAATAAATCTTATTTTTTTTAATACTACGTCGGTGGCAAACATGCGTACGTTTCGCCTGACGGTCACGTAACCTGCCCTTTATCGTCCACTGCTGAGCATAGGCCTCTCTTCTAGTACGCCACTTGTCCACTTGTAACCTGGACGTCTGCAACTCAAAAAGTGTCACATGCGCGATTAGAAACTTGTACATTCCCCTTTGCTGTGTTAAGTACACAGCAAAAAGGAGTGTACAAGTTCCAGGGAGGGTTCGGGTTGCCGACGACTCAAAGGACAATAGACGGAATAAGTTAGTTCAGTAAGTCCTCCCGTCATCAGCATGCCGCACCCTTGTTGAGCTCTGGCAGCCTTACTCACCGACAGGAACACAACACTATGAGTAGGGTCTAGTGCTATTTGGCTATGGTCTTCTGTAAGGCTATTTTGCTTTCGTCACCCACATCCCCCACGTTATTACCGTCAAAGTATTTGTTGTCTTTGATCGTATTTATTGTTTGCCTTTTTTTTATTTCGGCTCATTCGTTATTCATAATGATCTTCTTTTGGCATTTTTGATATTTAATTTATGTTGACGGAGACATGATAATCGGACAGGGGATTTTCGAAACTTCGATAGGTTACCTGTTCTTAGTCGTTAGGTCTGAACCTACTTCGAATAAGACCAAATATGATGAGACTTCAAATGAGAAGCTCCAAGTTGATACCGATTTTAGGGTTCCGTACCAAAAATTTACAAATTTATGGTACCGCTCTGTCCGTCTGTCTGTCTGTCTGTTTGTCTGTCTGTCTGTCTGTCAGCTGTCACATTACTAACAATGACTTAGTTGTTTTCTATTTCTATGCGAGCTTAAAATAAGTGGCCGGCCGGTTGTCCAAAATAAACTATCTCAGTAATAAAACTAAAAATACCCCTTGATAATAATATTATACTCCCGCCTGAAATATTTTAAATTTCCATCCCATATCAAATTATATGATTAAATTAAGGACGAGCCCGAAGCTGGCTCCAGGGACGGATCCACCATGTTACTACTATTCCACGTAATGTAACTCAATTGGTTAGTAATGTTACGTTTCTACGTTAGTTTAATGTTTGCCACAAGTTGGTACTTGAGTAGTTATGAGGGTATTTAATAGTTATCGTTAAAAGAAAAATTCAATACATATATGGATAGTAGCGATATTAAAGAATATATGCCATTTTAGGGGTTTTAGCTGAGATAGATCTCTTATTTATATCACCACTTAAAAAATCACGTCAATTCATCACTCCGTTTTGCCGTGAAAGATGGACAAACAAACAGACTCACACACTTTCTTATCCATACTAATATTATTAATGGGAAAGTGAGTGTGTCTGTTTGTTTGTCCGTTCTTTTACGGCAAAACAGAGCGACGAATTGTCGTGATTTTTTAAGTGGAGATAGTTGAAGGGATGGAGAGGGACGTAGGCTACTTATTGTCTCTTTCTATCGCGAGCGAAGTCGCGGGAAAAAGCTAGTTTGTAATATTAGTATCAATTGATATACTTAGGTACTCGTAGAAATGTCATTTGATATTTGCCAGTCGCTTTTCGGTGAAGGAAAATATCGTGAGGAAACCGGACTAATTCCAATAAGGTCTAGTTACCATTCGGGTTGGAAGGTCAGATGGCAGTCGCTTTCGTAAAACTAGTGCCTACGCCAAATCTTGGGATTAGTTGTCAAAGCGGACCCCAGGCTCCCATGAGCCGTGGCAAATGCCGGGATAACGTCAAGGAGGATGATGAGGTACTCGTAGATCGAATACCAGCTGTCATTGTTGAATAAGTATAATGCGACTTTTCTATGTATCTATTTTTTTTTTTTTTTTTTTTTATAAGTACGTACACGGGTCACAAGATTATAAATCGATATATTATGTTATTGAATTTCTTGTAATTTGACTTATATTTGTGTAATTTGACGATCCGCTACAGGAGATAATACTTAAACATTAATTAGATATTGTTAAATCGTTTATTTTTAGAACTAGGTATTATGAAATTATTTATATTATTGTATTTGACGATCGTAGTGTCGGTCATTTTCCATTGAAAAGTTAAAATGAAATCCCCGGCCGTAAAGCGCTTCATAAAGTTTATGTCACAGCATGGATCTTGTCGTTAATATTGTTGTGACTTGGCACATTAACTGTGCAATGAAATCATATTGAATGCTGTTTTATAATTTAAGACAAAATGTAGGAATAGTAAAGCGCTGGTAGCCTAGCGGTAAGTACGTGCGACTTTCGTTCAGAAAGTCGTGGGTTCGAACCCCGGCTCGCACCAATGAGTTTTTCGGAATTTATGTGCGAAATGTCATTTGATATTTGCCAGTCGCTTTTCGGTGAAGGAAAACATCGTGAGGAACCCGGACTAATTCCAATAAGGTCTAGTTTACCCTTCGGGTTGGAAGGTCAGATGGCAGTCGCTTTCGTAAAACTAGCGCCTACGCCAAATCTAGGGATTAGTTGTCAAGGCGGACCCCAGGCTCCCGTGAGTCGTGGCAAATGCCGGGATAACGCAAGGAGGAGTAAATGATAAAGACATGAGAGATGATGATGAAAGAGATATTCAATTAAAATGACTCAAAACATTACCAAGACGTAATTACTACATTTTTGTAGTCTAAGTTCTAATAATGTGTCATCATCCTCCTTGCGTTATTCCGGCATTTGCCACAGCTCATGGGATCCTGGAGTCCGCTTTGACAACTAATCCAAGATTTGGCGTAGGCGCTAGTTTTACGAAAGCGACTGCCATCTGACCTTCCAACCCGAAGGGTAACTAGGCCTTATTGGGATTAGTCCGGTTTCCTCACGATATTTTCCTTCACCGCGGAGCGACTGGCAAATATCATATGACATTTCGCACACAAGTTCCGTAAAACTCATTGGTACGAGCCGGGGATGGAACACGCGACCTCCGGATCGAAAGTACCTAGCACGCTCTTACCGCTAGGCCACCAGCGCTTCTAAGGTCTAATCAATAGAATAGAATAGAATAGAAATCGTTTATTCGTGGTAAATTACAATAGGTATTAAAAATACAAACATTTAATTATTAAAACATAATATAAAAATTATCGTTTACCACGAAATGGTCCCGCCTCAGCATAATGCTAACCATACAGTCAGCGCTGGTCTTCCGGCGACACCATTTGTGGGCATAATAAATCTGGTTTTATTATGGATCCCATCTGAATCCATTTCATAATTGGTTAATCGATGGAATCAGGCGTTACTTTGCGGAAATCCATGTTAATCGTAAACTAGAACTTTCCTTTGCTAATCCGCGAATAGATAACGTGCAAGTCAATCAGTGCTAACCTGTTATAATTACTTGCGTATTTTTTACATGCAATTAATTTTCCCACCCTCCCACCGCAAAAATAAAAATAAATACGCAAATAAATAAAACAACCCACCACCAAAAATACAAAACTCGACACGTGTTTCGCCTCTCTACGAGGCATCCTCAGGAGCTGATGTTGACGGTCCGAAGTCCCGTCCCGCAACTACAGTTGCGTGGGAGTGTGGGAAAATTAATTGCATGTAAAAAATACGCAAGTAATTATAACAGGTTAGCACTGATTGACTTGCACGTTATCTATTCGCGGATTAGCAAAGGAAAGTTCTAGTTTACGATTTTCATAATTGGTTATTAAAATCCGAATACTCATGTCAAAACATTCTCACTCTTGCTATCATAACATGACGCATGTATGTCACAAGCAAACATCACTATTATGTCAGAGACAAAGTGAAAGTTTTGACTATACTTTGACCCAAATAATAATTTATCTACTTGTGTGAACAGGGACCGTGTTAATTAAAATTCTAAACATAACACAAGTTTCCCTATTATTCTAAAATACGATTAAATATTGTTTCACAATCATAAAACTGTTTCGAAATATGTTAAAACAGAAGGACATCTCATAAACAAAACAGATGAAAACTAACTTTTATAGCACTGTAACTTCCGCCATAATGCAAACCTTTGCAACAGAGGTGAGTTTGCTCTGGCCGGCGGGTGTATTTGAATATTGTTAATTTCTTTTTAATTACTTTGGAACTACGTGCACTAAGTTACGCTTTGGAAATGAGCTTTTATAGTGGACGTATTGTACCTACTGACGGCATCAGCAGTGACGAATAGCATCATTCTGTTTTGTATCATACTTTATTAAAATAGGCATTAAAGGAATATTTAGTAATTACAGAACTTTGTATTATTTAAATGTGTTGCTTAACTTCTGACTTGGGTGAATCCATTCTGTTTTAATAATCAACCGGTATAGCACAATGGATTAACCCAGTGTTGAAGTTAAGTGAGACAAATGCAGATTTTCATATTAACGATTACATATAACTAATATGTGTTTCCTTGTAAAACTATAATATTATTGGTCGCTAAAAATAGTATGTGTAGACTAGAGATGGGCCGAATATGGACTTTGCCGAATACGAATATTCGGCCGAACATTCGGTTCAGCTCTTACCGAACCGAACATTCGGCCGAATATTCGGTTACGCCATGTTTTAAAAGGGGATGTTCATGAAAACTATTTAATGATTGATAATGGTTACATATGTTACTACAACTCTGTTTTTATGATTTAGTAGATAACTAAAACTTCGATAAAAGTGTTAAAACCGCTCTGAACTCTTCTCAACTCTTAAACTAAGGTTTTTTAACTTTTTTACAAAACAATTGTATTTATATTTTGAAGCATAGGTTTATCTCTTTTTAGTAGTTCCTTAAAAAGCTACTAAAATAGGAGCGTATTATCCAATGGATTACGTAAGATTTACATTAGTTATTTATTTTGTTTATTCGGTAAATATTCGGCGATGCAACCGAATTATTCGGCCGAATACGAACATTGAAAAACTTGCCTAATATGCCGAATACCGAATATTTACCGAATATTCGGGCCATCTCTAGTGTAGACTAATCTTCATACTACAAAAACGTGCCTATATACACATACATAAACTTACGCTTTTTTTTTTCTTAGCCTATTGGAGTGTCCCACTGCTGGGCAAAGGCCTCTCCCCTGGCTCTCCATAATTCCCGATTCTCCGTTACTTCCGGCCAGTTATTTAGGAAGTCGTCAACTTACGCTTACTATTACCAGTGCCATTCTGAGCAGTTCAGGGGTGGGTAGGAAACAAAATTGAACCCATGTCCCACAATCGACTTTTACGACAGTTACCTACGGGAGGTAACAAGGTGGTGAAATGTTTGACCCGTCACCACGCGGGCAAAAGAAGCGATCCGAAAATAATACTCCGTACTCATCAGTTGCGTTCGGATAAAGCTAGGAACATACTACGCGGACGTCCGCCGTCGCGCGACCGCAGACGCGGATCTAGACAATGAATATACACTTAACCGTGCAAACTATCGGTCGTCGGTCGTGGACGTGGCCTTGAGCGCACGGGCGTCCGATCGAAATCTGGCTCGCTGGATGTTTTGGTCGGCCAAAACCACGTCCCTAAGACCATGTACACTGATCAGTCGTGGTCGCGGTCGCTCGACGGCGAACGTCCGCGTAGTATGTTCCTAGCTTAAGCGTGCTGTGAATTTGGAAGTAGATTGCACTGTATGCTCGGTATTAGTTCTGCAGTTCAATCCAGTTTCGGTGACAGCTCACTGATGGGCGGTACTGCACGAGCATTCGCTTGCTTTGTCTACATCTCATAGCATACAGTTTGTTATCACTGTGCGGGCATTTATTAAAACTGATAATATTATGATCCTTTAGCAATAATTTGCGCATATCAGCAAATAATAGTTATTTAAATTAACTGTTTACTTTAAAGAAATAATTTATTTAGCATTTTTTTTTAAATGGGTCCATCAAGACATACAATAAATTGTGTAAACCTAATACGGGCGAATCTCTCAATGGTGGTGAGTATAGGACATAAGAAATGTGATTAGATAACTTTTACTTAAAATTAACATATAATTTTTATCCATACAAAATCGAACACACTCGCGTTAAAATCACGTTGACAGTTGTGAACCAGTGTTCATAAATATGATTAAAGTTCATAAATTGTCATTGACTGTCATCGCAACCACGTTTGCAGTACATTGCCGCTGGGAAATTTTACAAAATTGTTTATGGGGTGAAAATTAAGATTAACTCAAAAACACCTCTTAATTAATGATAACAATTATCACTAATAGCCTATTCAGTTAGCCGCAAATATTTTTAGTCGCATTTTACCTGGGTCTCATACTATTGTATTAATGGTTTAAAAAAAAAGGCTATATCACTGGGATATAATACGTGGTCAAATGGACATATATCATCAACATTTGCATTAGTAATATAATATTTTATTAGTAATATCAGTGATATGCACAACGAAGTTATATAACCAGGAGAAAACCTTCAAATGCGAAATGCATTTGCAAAACAAAACTAAAGTGCTAAAAAAGAAAATATCTATTGAGGTGAAAGCTACTACAGTGAAAAAAGGCAGGATAATAAATATACTATGTTTTATATCAAAAATCATACTACAAGAAAAAAATATTGTTCAGAAATTTTGAGATCGCGGCGAAACGCGAATAGAAAAAGCTATTTCGAGGTATACGACTAACAAATGCTGATAACGATCTTTAATGATAACATCAATATTATATACACGTGGTATACAGAAACTTAATAATGAGACTCAAATTGTTTTTATAAAGTTGCAAAAGTAGCTGATACGAACTCTTCTGTTTTTCATTTAAAAACTACTCCTAATGCAAGAACTAGAGTCTGACGGAAAATCCCCAGTCTTCGGGCGTTGACCGGGCTCTGGATAAAAAGCAAATTAGCGCAAACGAGGTATTGGCGTGACCCTGGCGCTAGTGGCTATGCACAGATAGCGTTTTTGCAGTCTTGGATCTTTAGCCAACAATACTATTGACCAGGTGGTCTAGCACAACTCGCGCTCTCGCCCGCGAGTCCATACTTGAAACTTGACGTTGCGTTTGATGTATGGACTCGCGCGCGAGAACGCAGGTTGTGACAAGACATATAATTGATCACAGGAAACTGAAGAGGGCGGTGGATATCAAAGTTGTGTAGACAGCGCGCGATTTGACCCTCCATCGCGCGCGCCAGCTGCGTGTTACCAGTGACTGTTACTTCACGGGAGGAAAAGGGGTGGTGACATTCTTCACCCGTCGGCACAACAGGGTTCTCTCTTTATCGGTAATGTAATTGTCTCTTCCGTATTGGTGCGACAGAGCCAGTTGCGCATCGTTCACCACCGTCCGTCAACGAGTGTACTCTTCGCTAGAGGGCCCGATAGCGTTTTTGCAGTCTAGGTTTTGTTGCACGTGAATTGCCATCGTTTGAGTTTTGTAATTTCATTGCGGTTTCGTTTGTGATGAGTGCTCGTTGCAGATAGAATATGAAATAGTTTTAATATTATTTGAAATACTTTTAACATAACTAGTAATCTGGTAGATGCTGTTTAACACAAAATAGAAGATAATAAAATGAGTGCACCACTTTCTAAGTCATTTTTATATTTTAGACGTGAAATCGTCAAACATGGCAACAAAATGTACTTACATGAATTGTTGTTCAGTTCAATTTTATTTTATATTGCATTGTAAGTGAATTTAAAATGTACAGTTACCTTCAAAAGTAGCTCGGCTGCCCTACGCAGAAATCAAGTATCTCAAAATTTCACAAAAAATATTTTTTTACATTATTCGATTCATTTTTACAATATTTATTTTTATTTTTATAACCTGTATTATATTTTATTACTTCTGACCGTAAACTGCTCAGATTTGTCTGTACATATTATTATTATTGTCAATGATTATTTTTTACTATTTCGTATACATTTGACGATCTTTTTGTGAATTTGTGTTATTTTTAAGTTTAAATATCAGGCAATTCCCAATAAGAAATAAAGAAAATCGAATCTTATCTATTTAGAAAAGTTATTCAGTTAGATCAGGGGCGGCTCACTCCGCGATTCTATCACCGCGCTACAAGTACATCCTGGCGGCCGCGAGTTCGCGGCCTACTCAGGGGTGGCGCGCGTTCTCACGGAATGAACGTTCGCACTTTCTATTGTTACTTTACATCGCGAGGTTTTTGTAAGCGATGTCCGCATGTGGAATGCTAATAATATTTAGTTAAATAGACATATTGAATAAAATAAATACCATAGGACATTCTTACACTGATTAAGTCCCACGGAAAAGTTCAATAAGGCTTGTGATGTTGGAACTTGAACAAAAAAAGTACCCAAGACTTGAATATAATAGTATATTTTATGTAAGTATTAATTCGTTTGAATCCATTGGTAACCCTATAACCGGACGCCGCGCACGTGCGGCTCGTTTCTTTGTAAGAATTTTGTAGGTATTTAAAAAGGCGGCATTTCGTGAACATCAAAGCAGTGGGTCTTCTGTACTTGTACTATTATATATTCTGTGGTTAGATACTTTGGTACGTTGTTTCATCCGCTACTATTTACTCGTATCTATACTGACGCTACAGTATTCCAAATTCAAATTGTATCAAATTACGATAACGGCCTGCCAATGAAAAACAAAAAGCGACAGCTCCGTTATACTGACAGGGCGTTATCAACTGCCAATGACAGTGGCCTCTTTTTTTGTCCAAAAAAAAAAGATAATTTGAGTCATATAGTCGTATATTTTCATCACGGGCCCGGGTCACGGGTCGGCCGGAAGCAATCGCGATGCGTTGTACGCAACTTCCGGTGCGAGAGTTGCTGGGCCAACGTGTTTGGGACGTGGACACTGAAAAATTATTGATGGAGTAGTCATGTAACAGGTATAGATGTGACATTATTCTATGATGTGTTCGTTTGAGCTAATATCCTGGTAGTTTCCTGATAATAGTACATTGTGCAACAAGGGGAAGAAGTTGAATATTACTAACGAGAGTAAGTTAAATCGCGACAGCTTGCCGAGTTGGAGTATGCAATATTCATCCTCCCCGAGTTACATACAATGTTTTTCATCACATTTGCAATATACAAAATTGATATGTAAAAGGATCAAAAATAGTACATTACGATACAAGTGCGTAAAAAAGGAAGTTCGAAACGAGTGACGATAAATTAAAACACGACCGAAGGGACTGTTTTAAATCGACACGAGTTACGAATTTCCTTTTCGCACGTGTATCGTACGACGTTTTTCAGTACAGATGAGCCTCCGAAGTTTCGACCTGGCATATAACGAACCACTTCTCGCACTAGTGCGTAAAAAAACACCATCTGTACTGAAAAAGTTAAATACGCTACTAGAAATTTCATAACTCCCTTGGGAGAATGATTTTTCTATAACTCCCGATCGGCCTTTAATTTGTACGAAGCCAAGCTAGGCACCTAGTTACTAGTTTCTGCAAAATTACTACAATAAATTGTATGTATTTAATGAAAACATAACTTATGATAAAACTGTTTAATATTAAAGATCCTTACTTAGTTCAAGACAAAATAATGTTTATTATCTTTTGCGCACCATCTGCAAATTATCTGTTACTATAAGATTCTGCAAATATTAAATAACAAATTATTAAATTATGTTAGAAAATTAATCTGGTGAACAATTTCTGAAACCCGGTGTCAAAAACTTATACCTATGTATCTAAGTTTCTTATTTAAAAAACAACTTTATAGAGGTATGAAGATATTTCTACTCGAAAATAATATTACAAAACATGTGTTTGTTTATTGCTTTTGTATTTAAATAAATAAATTATTAATTTGTCCTATTTGTGGCAGGTCTTAGAATGCGCAAGTTTTATTAGTACAAAAGGTCTCCTTTAATATATAGAACAACTAGTTTTTGCCCGCAGCTTCGCTCGCGTTAGAAAGAGACAAAAAGCAGCCTATGTCACTCTCCATCCCTTCAACTATCACCACCTAAAAAATTACGTCAATTCGTTGCTCTGTTTTGCCGTGAAACACGGACAAACAAACAGACACACACTTTCCCATTTATAATATTATGGATGGATAGTAATAGTAATAGTTATAGTAATAAAGTAAAGTATGGATAGTTCTGCACTGTCCATTGCAAAAAGTCATGCACTATAGATTATGTGCAACAAGGGACGTAAGTTAAATATTGCAAACACGAATAAAGAAAAAGTTTATTCACCCTATTTGTTCCTGAGTTATGGCCAGAGTACCCACAATACAAACTTTCTTGAGCTTACTGTGGGACTCAGTCAGTCTGTGTGAGAATGTCCTTTAATATTAATTATTTTTCTAATGCTCTCCGTCGTCGCCACAATTTTACTGTCCAATTTACAAACCACTATTTTCCTCACATTTCAAACGAAAACTTAAAAGCGTAAACACCCCGAAACACCTGCCTGCTTCGAAAAACATTATTTCGCCGAATCAATCGAGAAATTTGAAATTTAAATGAAAAATTACGGGCGCAAAAAAATGATAACTGAAAACAAAGGGCCCGTTTGGAAACGACCCGGAGCACCTGAATTTTAATATAGCGCGTATCGATTTACTTATGAATAAGAGTTATTGGGAATTTTCAGTACGCTTCTGCATTCCGTAAACAATTTTTGCATTTATGTTTTGCTGGGCGGGATTCTGCCCGCTAGTTTGACCGTTAAGTTCAAGCCCTCTCATGTCAGTCCATATTGGACATTCTAGGAATTTTATTCCTTGTAAAATATGAGTATTTCGTCACTACTTTTAAAAAATCTCGTATCTCACGCTGCTCCTCAAAGTTAAAACGCAGTAAGTCTATATGCATTCCATACATACTTACTACAATTTTCTTTTCATTGACAGACGAAGATACGTTTTTTAAAAAGTAGTGACGATTTTCATTTTTGGGTAAATATGCGTGAAGAACGACGAATTTAAATATAAATATAGTTGACAAGAGGGCAAGCTTGTTGTTTAATCGTTATTGACATCCGAGCAAGCGAAAAGATTCTTCATTGAACCACTAGCGTAACAGTTGGTTCGAAAAGTGGAATCTTGAGCGTTGCGAAGGTTTAAAAGCACGAAGGTTAAACAAACTTTGCCACCGAGTGAAAACATATCATCAATATATCAAAATTTGATGACAAATCTACCGAATAGCTAAGAACATTTCGTTATTAAATATTGTATGAAATTATTTTACACTCTTGTGGATAAAAGGCAACTTTCTCATTCGTTTTTGATAAATCAAGAGAGCCTTTACCAGTTCATGTGGTTATAACATATATATACATAGTTAGGTGCCCGTTAGCTAACATCCCTAATTAATTAAATACTTTTGTGCAATAACTTTTTTTACTCGTAAGTCCTAATAAATTAAGTTACGGTTACGGTCATTTTCATTTTCCATTTGAAATATCGCAGTACCAATATTTCTGCACTCACATTCCCTTAAGAATTTTTCCCCGCTGTCAACTCGAAGTAGAACTATAATAAAGTTTCCGGAGCTCCGCGCCAACCATCGTAAACCTCTTTATGATCACGTCAGGTAAACGAGAATTTAAAATTCTGCTACAAATCGCCGAATGACTGACGTTAAATTACACTAAATATCGACCATTTTGTCAAAAAAGCACTGGTATATCCCAGCGGTAAGTACGTGCGACTTTCATTCCGGAGGTCGCGGGTTCAAACCTCGGCTCGCACCAATGAGTTTTTCGGAATTTATGTGCGAAATGCCATTTGATATTTGCCAGTCGCTTTTAGGTGAAGGCAAACATCGTGAGGAAAGCGGACTAATTCCAATAGGGTTTAGTTTACCCTTCGGGTTGGAAGGTCAGATGGCAGTCGCTTTTGTAAAACTAGTGCCTACGTGAAATCTTGGGATTAGTTGTCAAAGCGGACCCCAGGCTCCCATGAGCCGTGGCAAATGCCGGGATAACGCAAGGAGGATGATGATCGACCATTTTTCTGTCAAACGGGTGGAAAGCGTCAAATTACAAAAAATACAAAAAATCTTTATTCAAAAAATACAAGGTATGCGCTGCACTTGTGTTGGGAGGCACCGCTCTTCCCTAGGTTTGTAGGTAGACACTGTTTTTTTTTTTCAATTTACTACAATTTTTTTTTTTATTACTACTACAGAATACATGTAATTATACAAGTTTACTATTGAATTAATTGTTTTTTCTTTTTTTTTTACTTAATTCTACGACATGCAGTATAGCGCAACGCTCCATCCACTGTTTCCATTTACTTAAATGAGAAAATATAGTGTTATATTTAAAAGAGAACAAAAGTCTATGTGTGTGTGTGTGTGTGCGTGTGTGTGTGTGTGTGTGTGTGTGTGTGTGTGTGTGTTATTATATAACTCTAATAATCCGGTCTTAATAGTTTTTCCGTTTCCTCGTAACTTTTACTTTTTAGCCACTTTGTGAGATGCAATTTACATTCGTGATGTGATTTTGAATGAATGTCTAATTCTTTATTGACTTTATTATAGAGGTAGGACGACTTATGACTAAATTGAGATCTTGCAAAGTTAGTTCTCGTACGTAAGGATTTCAGGAGCAAATTTCAGGACGCTGCACGCTGTTCTAAACGAAGGTATCGCTTCGCAACTCCATCGAACAGAAAAATAGTATACACACCTTGGCCAGTATATAAGAATACATCAGATCACTTTCTTTTTTTAACCGACTTCAAAAAAGGAGGAGGTTCTCAATTCGACTGAATGTTTTTTTTTTTTTTTGTATGTATGTTACTCGATATCTCCGAGAATCGTGGACCGATTTTCAAAAAATTTTTTTTGATCGAACGGGTATAACCCCGAGATGGTCCCATTGGCACCAAGTCAGGGTCTGATGATGGAATCTTGGAGAAATCGAGGGAACTCTTCAAATGGTATAGGCACATGTAATGTTTTTAGTGTATTTTTAAAAGGTACACCAGTATTTACGCCTGACGGTAGTAATTTTATGTGGCTGAGCTGATGATGGAAGGTCAACTCCTCAATGGTTAGGAGTTAAAGGATAATTCTTTCACTACTGTACATATATTCGGACTGATACATATAATATCACTAGGAACCACTAAAAATCAACAAATAAATTAACTTTTTAACAAAAAATAAAACCGCCTTCAAAAATAAGCGCGTTACAAAACACGGAGAAACTAAAAAGCAAAAAATAATAAACCTTTGAATTCAGATTTCTTATCGTATTGCAATAATCTATACATTCAAATTATAAACAAATCAATTATTTTTGGAGTCGGTACCAGCCTGTGTATGGTTGGGTGGGGCAAACAGACAATAGCAAGGCGAAGAACAGGTCTGGTACCGACTACAAAAATAATTGATTTGTTTATAATTTGAATGTAAGTATAGATTATTGCAATACGATAAGAAATCTGAATTCAAAGGTTTATTATTTTTTGCTTTTTAGTTTCTCCGTGTTTTGTAACGCGCTTATTTTTGAAGGCGGTTTTATTTTTTGTTAAAAAGTTAATGGCTCATGTGTTAGTCATGTAACCTATATTATGTAAAATTGTAAGCTGTTTGTTTCCCAATAAAGATAAAATAAAAATAAAAATAAAATATAGTTATTATCTGCAAAATAATGGATCGGATATACCACTGACATAAAATTCACACTTTTTCAAGCAAAAACGAAAAAGTTACGTTTGACACCGATTCGTTATTGGCTATATTTGTATATTTAATTTTGAATTGGTCCGCGATCATAAAGCTGTAACAATTAAAACAATTGGCATAACAGCTTCATGCATGAAGTGGGTGACTCCATCCCTCCCCCTCCCACTTTAGGCCGCGGTGGGGGGCAGAGGGAGACAACTCCATGTACCGTGTTACACATCGTTTTACATCGCTGAATTGATTTAACGCGCACTTTTACGCCATTGTGGTGCTCTTTGGGCGTTTTCTGGATTTATTAACTCGATGTATGAACGGCTCTTTTATGGGGATTGTTAATTTATTTATTCGGTTGGGGATTATTGGCTTGTCTGTTTCATTATGGGGCTGTATGTCCGGGTTTGGTTTAGGCCAGACAATAATATAAGCAGATGATACGAGTCTTTTAACGAAATATTATTATTTATTTATTATTATTTATCAAGAGCCCATATTGTCCCACTGTTGGGCAAAGGCCTTCCTCGAATTCCTCCACGCATCCCTATCCCCTGAAGTCTCCCATCAGTCCTCGTCAAAGGCGTCAAGCTCGTCACGCCATCTCTGGCGAGGTCTGATTCTAATTTGTGGTACCCAACGTGTGGCTATCTTGGCCCACAGGACATCCGGCATCCGGCAGACGGGTTTGGTTCAGGACAGACAATAATGTTAGCAGGTGATACGAGTATTTTAACGAAATAAGCTAGAAATATAATGATAAGCTTCTTTAAAAAATGCGGTAGGAACTGGACAATTACGTCTTTCATTTCGTGTAAAATTGAATTCTGGATAAAATCACGCAGCTTCTTTGGACGCGTGGTGCTAATTACTATAATCTTATGAATGCTTTTTTGGTGTTCATAATGATTTTTTTATTGCTACATATCAATAATAAGTACCTTTACCATTTCACCTGTTAAATTAAAAAAAAAAACTATCCGTATATATATCTTTTAAAACTATCCGATCAGTGACATCTTTAGAATTGGGTTACCAATCTGATGTTAGGTATTTATTTGATGTTATTATGTTGAATCAGTTCTACGAATATAATTATTTAGCAATTTAATAGTTTAGTATTAATTAAAGTTTATGGTTAGTGTAAATTTAGCTTCATGTCCAATGCACTCAATGTACTTAATAACTTTATTGCAATTACATTGGAACATTCCTAATAACTATCGGTATATTTGCCTAATACTAGGCAGCCCATTCAAAATTAAATTATGATGGCAATTTGATGCTATTTTATTGGCATTTTCTCGTGAGTCACTTATATGAACAATAAGCCACTCGTCGTTATATGTCAAACTCCTCATAGGAGAGCGTTTTTGATTAAAGGTCTCGCCAGCGTGATTTTTTTCTGACTTGATGAGCAAATATCGTCATTATTCAATCAATTCACCCAAATATTTAACAAATCGTATACCTGAACAATAGGCTACTTGCCTCCTAGTCAAATCAGCTTCTTTTTAAGAACTGTCAAAACGAATTTGAACGACTTGCTAATATGGAATTTATATGAAATCGAATTGAGTGACGTCACGGTCAACTCAGTTACTTTGTATATTTCTACCTGACTTATAAAATAGAAATTGGATTTAAAAATAACTTCTGTCCCTGTTTTTCTTATAATTATCTGATGCTTTATTTCGTGCACGGTATAACATATTTTATTTTAACTACAGTCAAGTACCCTATTCCTTCATAAGTAAAAAATTATAATAAACCGTTTAGTAATTTTTGAATTCCTCGCGATTGAAACAGACACAGGCAGACGCAAGACTTCGTTTAGTAATGTTTTTTTTTATCATGGACTGATCGGCGATTGACACATGATGGACAATGAAGACAGAGTCTAATATGGAGATCACCGATTCAATAAGAGGCTATTCAAATTCACTCTTGTTTAAAAGACACCGAGATCGTATTTTTCAAGGAAAACAGATCGATGGTGGGATCGTGTTTCATTCCTTTGCACACTGAGAGAAAATACAACCAGTTTTCATGTTCGTTCAACAAGTTTTTTGGTTAAAATAGCACCTACGTGCTCTTTGGTTCAAACAACAAGCTACTTGTCATTTGAATCGGCAATATATTTGAATCAACAAGTCGATTTTATAAAAACAACCTGACACATATTGTTTTAAACATACGTTTGGCTGATTCAAACGGATAAACCGCAACAAGTCGAACTTGTTAAATTCACAATGCAAATTTCTCTCAGTGCAGTTGTTTTGATAGTGAATTCGATTGACATGTACAGTGAGCTGCAAAATTGCATGAAGATATTATGAATGAATTCATTGATAAATTTTCCATGCACTTTTGCAGTTGATAGTACGTGCGAATGATCACAAAATGACAATGAAATATTAGTTTTAGCAAGGAAAATAATTATAATACCGGCACAGATGGAGCCCATACAAAAAAGCGTCCTGTATGTATGGGCCTTTTAGGCTTAAAACTAGATGCGCTGTTTCGCAGCCTGGAAATGGCCAAAATCATATTTTCCCCAAATATTTTTTCGTGTTTTTATTTTTTATAAGGACGAATGACATGCTCCTTTATTTTTATATCAGGATATCAAGACAATACCTCATTTAGAAAAAAAAATTGTAGGCATCATCGGTGTAGTTATGATAGTATTTAATAGGTGGCGCTAAAAAAATGAGATACGATTCTTAGTCATTCTTGGCCAGAGTTAGCTCAAGATCGAGAAGAATGGAGAAAGAAGGGTTCAGGTTGTTGCTTTGCCCGTAACGCATTTTTTATGTGGTTGATTTCACAATAGCCTCATAATAATAATAACGATTCTTAGTATGAAGATTGAAAATCTTATGTAAATCATCCTTGGTTTTAGAGGTCTCGATTTGAATGTTGCATACATTGCCACCAATACAGTATGTAATCAGATGATTAACGGATATTACGTAAAACAGGCGCATTTGCCACAACATACAGTTTGGGAACGCGCTTTGAATAGCTAATTGAAATTTTATTGCACATACTCCATTTAAATTGGAGTAATTTGGATCGTGTATGCGTAATTTCGTTGTTATTAGATAAATAATATCTAATATATTTAGCCAGAGTAAACTTAATTGACAACGATTTTGGCACATATTGCGCATGGGCTCAACGAGGGTAAACTGGTAACGGAAAGACCTACGTACGGAACTAATTTGTGCCGTCTATTGTCCTTTGAGTCGTCGGAAACCCGAACCCTCCTTAGAACTTGCACGCTCCTTTTTGCTGTGTACTTAACACAGCAAAAGGGAGTGTACAAGTTTCTAATGGGTTGGAAATGCGCATGTGACACTGCTTGAGTTGCAGGCGTCCGTAGGTTACGGTGACCGCTTTCCATCAGGCGGGCCGTATACTTGTTTGCCACCGACGTAGTATTAAAAAATGGGTTATTTGAAATGTCAAAGTACTATTTGCTCTATCGAAATAGCTGTCTGCTTATACAGCTTGGTCTGACTTTACCCCGTTCGCGGTTTTTGACAGGCGGTAGCTGTTAGGTAACCGAGAAGGGGTGGGCGGCACTTTGAGCGGGTAGCGGGAGTGGCCATACTATACGATAGTACTCTTTATTATACTGTGTCTTAACTGTTTGCCACCAAATAGAATTCATCTATACGTCTCCTTAACGAATGGACTTTGCTGTAAATCCATACTAATATTGGAATAATGGGAAAGTATGTGTCTGTATGTTTATCCGTCTTTCACGGCAAAACGGAGAGACGAATTGACGTAATTATTTAAGTAGATAATCCCTATCCCATAAAAAAAAAAGTGGATATAGTTGATGGGATTGAGAGTGACATGAAGGTACCGTTTGTCTCTTTCAACCTCCCCACGTCCCTAAAATGGGGGATGGACATGGTATGGAGCACTCCGCAGTCTTCGAAAATAACGCGAGCGAAGCCACGAGCAAAAGCTAGTAAACAAATAAATACCCCTCCAGTCCATTTCTTTTAAAACAAGCATTAAAAAAAGGAAAATCCATGTCCATTTTGCCATGAAAAATCACAAATACATTTGTAATTATGACCTAATTTTGAATATGCAGTTTGAGTGCAAACATAAAATAAAACTGTCTAAGCCAACACATTTGTAAAACGTCACAGAGGGACCACAACCGCTGACAGTCGGTGAGGGTCAGAAAGGCTCGTCAAACGTCACTGCCACGTTATAGCTATCGATATACAATGTATTAATACATTTGTAATTAAGAACTAAAGACACACAATAATATAAATAAATAAATAATAAATAAATATTAAAGGACATTCTTACACAGATTGAATGAGACCCACGGTAAGCTCAAGAAGGCTTGTGTTGTGGGTACTCAGACAACGATATATATAATATGTAAATACTTATATACATAGAAAACATCCATGACTCAGGAACAAATATCTGTGCTTATCACACAAATAAATGCCCTTACCGGGATTCGAACCCGGGACCGCGGCGCAGCAGGCAGGGTTACTACCGACTGCGCCAGACCGGTCGTCAATGAGTAATGATACTTTATCATGTCTGGTGCAGTAATCGAATGGCATTTTTGCGACGCGATACGAAAACGCAACGCCGCGAAAGGTAGTCTGGCTCTGTCACGCCAATACGCAAGAGTGATAGAGATAGATATCTACGAGCGTTTCGTTTCGTGAGCGTTTGTGCCATTCGGCTACGTACCCTGATATTGCTCTTCTATATAAGTGCATCAATGAAAGTTGTGTCTCGTTCGCTACGGATTGTAAATGATTGGTATGTTGGCTAAAGCCTTTCTTTCGCAATCGACTCCTCCTTCTAGAGACTGCTAATACGGATACTGCAAGACAAACAATTCGTTTTGATACAAACCTCGGTCGTGCATAATTTTTACTTCGTTTTGCTTGCACCAATAAGTGAGTGATCAAACTATGACGACCGTTCTGATCATCGGTAGGACTCTGTACGCCGCGGTCCCGGGTTCGAATCCCGGTAAGGGCATTTATTTGTGTGATGAGCACTGATATTTGTTCTTGAGTCATGGATTTTTCTATGTATATAAGTATTTATATATTATATATATCGTTGTCTGAGTACTCACAACACAAGCCTTCTTGAGCTACCGTGGGCCTTAGTCAATCTGTGTAAGAATGTCCTATAATATTTATTTATTTATTTATTTATTTATATTTATTTTTCTAGGTCGTATCAATGGAAGGGGTCGCGGATGACAGGCAGGGATAAAAATCTTATTAAATTTATTTAAAAAACAAAACAGAATACCACTTAAGTTCAAGTTCACCTTCAATATTTCAAAGCATAGCTACTCTCAAGACCTTTTTATACATGTTTGATTTATCCAGCCTATACCGGCGCAGGTAGCCGGCAAAAAGCATTATTTATGACGGTTCCACGTGCTTCCGAGGGAATCTTTTTACGTTTTTTGTACCGCATTTTATTTCCTAAAAGGACATGATAATCATACACATTAGTTATTTTGGCGTCGGTGTTGAAAAATGTTTTATTTGGATTTACGATTGACAGAAAATGTACACATATCAAGGCGCAAAAGGCACTCGCAAATAATAGGCTACTAGACTCATATCTAATTAGGTACAATAAATGATTGTCTTAAGTAATATTTGACATAAGAAACCAATGTTTTGACGACCGGTCTGGCGCAGTCAGTAGTGACCCTGCCTGCTGCGCCGCGGTCCCGGGTTCGAATCCCGGTAAGGGCATTTATTTGTGTGATGAGCACAGATATTTGTTCCTGAGTCATGGATGTTTTCTATGTATATAAGTATTTATATATTATATATATCGTTGTCTGAGTACCCACAACACAAGCCTTCTTGAGCTTACCGTGGGGCTCAGTCAATCTGTGTAAGAATGTACTATAATATTTATTATTATTATTTATTTATTATAATGTTTATTGATTTTGGGTATTAAATATGTATTTTTAATTCAAAAATGTGTGTATTTTTTTTTAATTTTTGCCACCGAAAACGCGGTCGTGTAGTGACGTCATAGAATTCATGTCAAATCAATCACTGACATAATGAACTTTATGCCTCGTACCTCGTACTTAAAGTGTCAGAAAGAGTTGTTTTCGCACTGAATTACTTCGTTCACAGAAAATCTATAAATGAGATGGCTGATGCTGTTTTTGTCTGATTGCGTAAAAGTATTGTTTAAAAATATTTTTTGCGGTTTATAAGTCATAATAAAATATAGTGATATTTTTTTCGGTTGATTGGACAGTAAATAATAATATAAGACAAACTTTAAAAAAGGGTCAAGTAGCCTATTGAATACAAAGCGGTTGAAATGCTCGTTTACCGTATACCTTTTCAGTATGGTACTGAGGTACGTATTTTCTTAGACTTTATCTGTCTATACGGAGTTATATATGTCTTTGGTTAAACTAAAGAAAAAAAAAATCATCTATATGTACTACAGGACTACCTGTGACCTACGCCCTTCTTACCGCTCTGACCAAACGAGCCACTGAAGAATGTGTGCACAACCTTCTAGGTCTTTTCTCAATTTAGAAATGTGAGGTATCCTCTAACAGACATGTGTTTTATAGGTAGTAAATTATATTATTAAACTTTTTATACCAACTTTTATCACCGACTGTATTTTCTTACCAAAAATAACGTATGTTCAACGAGACCTACTCTGAAAAGACAAATATTATGACTAGCTTGTGTTGTTTCATCACAAATTTCTTACGGCCATCATTTATCATTATTTTCTTCAAATAATTATAATATCGCATTATCATCCGATTAACTTATTACGAAATTTCATCTTTATCGCAAATCGGGACATAGGTCATAATATCTATCTTTCAAGATTTGACCCAAATAACAACCTCGGTGAGATTATTAAAAGCTTACAGCGTGTTAAGAGAATACATCTTTAAAAAATGTAAATATTCAACGAAATCATGTTTTTAATGGTCTTAGTTTTATTTAGTAAGAGTTTTTTTTTAATAGATAATAATTATTTTTATAGTGCTTTATGTTATTAACAAAATAAATAAACCTCGACCATAACTTGTGCACAAAAAGATAAAATCTTAATATCCATTTCACATATTTAAATTGCACGTTGCACGTGTCATGTTCACTTAACTCAAAACACAAGTCGAATCCTATCACTCGCGACTCGCGTGCAGCAAGCGAGATTGAATTGCGCTCAACTTTTTTCTCAAAACTCACTTATATCTTACTATATTGCGTCGCTTTGTGAAATCAACGTGTGTTGCGAATTTTATTTGTACTACACTTGTCCGTGAAAGTTTAAAAATATCAAATAGGTCTAGGCTCGCCCCGGGAAGGGTGGGGCTCCGCGCATGCGCGAAAGCTACCACCCCGCGGGAGTTAATTTTCCCGGTATTTCTGGGACGATTTTTTTATTAAATCTAATCACTACAGCTATTTTTTTATACTTGTATTGACAAGTGGCTAAAAAATCAATTTATAAAACTTTTGAAATAAAAAAATTAAAAAAAATATTTTTTTTGTAAAAAAATACCGAAAATTATTTTAAGCAAAAAATGAAAAATAAATATGCCTTTGAAATATAGGTGAAACTCGTGAAATAAAACTACTAATCGTTTGGAATTTTTTGAAATAGTAGAAAATGGTAGAAAATTTAGACGACTGGCAACACTCATTGCTGAAACCAGTCGGCGGTTGGCCGCGGCGCGGGTGCCTGCGTCATGCCTCCCTTATGACGGACTCGCGATGGATCGCTGCTCAGTGAGTGCTTGAATCGGACTTGCAACTTTAGTGAGGATAATGATATATAATGTTCCATTTATGGTTTTATAGTGATCATCGGTGAGTTCTTAAAGTTAGTTTTATTAGTTTTTAGCGCGTGGTACGGTAAGTACGTATTTTTATAAAATAAAATTGTAAAAGTGTATTTAAAAAAAGTTTTGTAAATGTAATTTTATTTTTGTAAAAATAAAAATGAAGTTTTGTAATAAAATTTAAAAAAAGGCTAGCGAGTTTCCGTGAAGCTAAGCTGAGAGTACTAGGACCGCAGAAAGCGTAGCAATTAACCTACGCTCTTTGCCGTAGCGGGTCTACGCGTTGCAATTAGTGCTACGCCAGCAGGGTTACATAATTATGGCCGTTTAGACGGCGCTGGAAAAATGGGACGCTGATTTAGTTGCGGCTTAGTTTTAATTTTTAGTTTAGTTTTAATCACTTTTTAAATTTGAAAAAAAAAAAACAATGGTTGATAAAAATGTGTTTAATGATTTAAGTTTGAGGATTATAAATTACTGTAAAATGATAAATACTATACGGCTTAGTTTTAATTTTTAGTTTAGTTTTAATCACTTTTTAAATTTGAAAAAAAAACAATGGTTGATAAAAATGTGTTTAATGATTTAAGTTTGAGGATTATAAATTACTGTAAAATGATAAATACTATAAGCTTATAAAAAAATGTTTTTAAAATAATTAATCTACAATGACTAATAAATGAATGTAACAGCACAGTTAGGTACTTACGATTAAAATTTATATTTAATTTTTATTTTTAATAAAATTCTTAAAATATTATTATATTATTCATCGTCCTCGAATATAGAGGTAAATACATAAAATTTCGGGAAGTCCTTTCATATTTTGTTAAGTTATCCAGTACTATGCATTATATCGATTTTGATTTAGCAATTAGTCGAGATCCAATATGTTTTTAATCAAATAGTTGCATTGTTTGTCACGTTTTATTCACTAAACAAGTAAAAAAAGAAACCTCAACTAAACCTCATTATTCAACAAAACAATCCCGGACTAATCTCCGTAGCGATTAGTGCTACGAGCGTAGCACCCTCTACGGCGTAGCATGGTAATCGCTACGGGCCTTAATTACATACGATTTTATTGCTTCTAAATGTCACTAACGATTATGTTAGTCGCTGTTAGTTTTAGTTGGATGACGGTAGACGCGGGGACAAAGGGATGTGTCTATTATTTTGATATAGTTTAAAAAAGATGTAAAAGAGTTACCGTTGAAAATAAAAACCGGCCAAGAGCGTGTCGGGCCACGCTCAGTGTAGGGTTCCGTAGTTTTCCGTATTTTTCTCAAAAACTACTGAACCTATCAAGTTCAAAACAATTTTTCTAGAAAGTGTTTATAAAGTTCCACTTTTGTGATTTTTTTCATATTTTTTAAACATGGTTCAAAAGTTAGAGGGGGGGGGGCACGCACTTTTTTTCCTTTAGGAGCGATTGTTTCCAAAAATATTAATATTATCAAAAAACAATCTTAGTAAACCCTTATTCATTTTTAAATACCTATCCAACAATATATCACACGTTGGGGTTGGAATGAAAAAAAAATCAGCCCCCACTTTACATGTAGGGGGAGTACCCTAATAAAACATTTTTTTCCATTTTTTATTTTTGCACTTTGTTGGCGTGATTGATGTACATACTTGTACCAAATTTCAGCTTTCTAGTGCTTACGGTTACTGAGATTATCCGCGGACGGACGGACGGACAGACAGACATGGCGAAATTATAAGGGTTCCTAGTTGACTACGGAACCCTAAAAATGACGAAGTTGTAAATGCCATGCCAGGATAAGCTAAGTGAGTCTGCCCCCAGCGAGTTTTGGCTTGTATTAAAAAAAAAAATCTCAAATCTTTCTTCAATTTATTTTTTCTGTCTAGCTTTTACGCACTTTTTTTTCCTTTAGGAGCGATTATTTCCAAAAATATTAATATTATCAAAAAACAATCTTAGTAAACCCGTATTAATTTTTAAATACCTATCCAACAATATATCACACGTTGGGGTTGGAATGAAAAAAAAATCAGCCGCCACTTTACATGTAGGGGGAGTACCCTAATAAAACATTTTTTTCCATTTTTTATTTTTGCACTTTGTTGGCGTGATTGATGTACATACTTGTACCAAATTTCAGCTTTCTAGTGCTTACGGTTACTGAGATTATCCGCGGACGGACGGACGGACAGACAGACATGGCGAAATTATAAGGGTTCCTAGTTGACTACGGAACCCTAAAAATGACGAAGTTGTAAATGCCATGCCAGGATAAGCTAAGTGAGTCTGCCCCCAGCGAGTTTTGGCTTGTATTAAAAAAAAAAAATCTCAAATCTTTCTTCAATTTATTTTTTCTGTCTAGCTTTTACGCACTTTTTTTTCCTTTAGGAGCGATTATTTCCAAAAATATTAATATTATCAAAAAACAATCTTAGTAAACCCGTATTAATTTTTAAATACCTATCCAACAATATATCACACGTTGGGGTTGGAATGAAAAAAAAATCAGCCGCCACTTTACATGTAGGGGGAGTACCCTAATAAAACATTTTTTTCCATTTTTTATTTTTGCACTTTGTTGGCGTGATTGATGTACATACTTGTACCAAATTTCAGCTTTCTAGTGCTTACGGTTACTGAGATTATCCGCGGACGGACGGACGGACAGACAGACATGGCGAAATTATAAGGGTTCCTAGTTGACTACGGAACCCTAAAAATGACGAAGTTGTAAATGCCATGCCAGGATAAGCTAAGTGAGTCTGCCCCCAGCGAGTTTTGGCTTGTATTAAAAAAAAATCTCAAATCTTTCTTCAATTTATTTTTTCTGTCTAGCTTAATTTGACGTGCGTCACGTGTATTATGCATGTACATTTATTGGGCTTAGGTTGTCGTGTGCGTGTTCGTAGATGCAATAAATTCTCAGGGTGAGATACAGTCAACATGATGTGAAATGATGATACTACTCACATGTCTTGAATCATTCTGTAGTTAATTTATTAAAACGCATCGTACGCTCAACAACTCCGTGAAAATCTACAGTTAAATATACGTGTTAAATGTCTCCTAGATCACCGCATGTGCTAAAATACAGGGTGGGGCCTGTAACAAAAGCAAAAAATCAAACTGTAGGCTACACTCCTTAAACTGACCAACATTTGTTCAGTGACTTTTAAAAATTATGAAGACTTTAAATTTTTAATTTTTCATACAAAATAAATATTAGCTTCAATGTACGCCATTATTGTTGTCATTGACGTTGTCTGTCACACTTTAGACTTAACAGAATTCGCAATACATTACCTCTTAGAAAAAACTTTCAAGGGTGATAAAATTCAAAATACAAGTTATTTTTAAAAGTCGCTGAACAAATGTTGATCAGTATAAGGAGAATAGCCTACAGTTTAATTTTTTGCTTTTGTTACAGGCCCCACTCTGTATATGGCCCTTGCAATGAGATTTGTTCTATTTATTGCGCTTATAATTGTCGTGTTCGTAGTTGCAATAAATTCTTAGGGTCATGATGTAAAATTGTAATCCTGCTCACGTCTCCTGAATCATTTTGTTTAGTCTAACATTGAGATGTAGAACTGTAACGCTTTGCGCGTTAAAAAACTGCCAAATATGCTAGAACTTATAAAACAGAAAACTTATTGCATTTACGAACAAAACAATACGTAGGTATATTAAAACAATGAATATAATCTCAACTATAGAATCAAGAATGGCAACGCCTTTTACGCTCAACAACACCGTTTACATCTGCAGTTAAACTCTCGAGCTAAATATCTTCTACATTACCGCGTGTGCTAAAATATTTGGCCCTTGCAATAAGTGTTGTTCTATTTATTGCGTTTAAGATTGTTGTGTTCGTAGTTGCAATAAATTCTTAGGGTGAGGTACAGTTAGTCTCATCGGTATTTTTAGTACAAGATGCATTAGGGTAATTTCAATCATAGAAATGCTCGGGTAATTTCGAAAGGGGAATCTTGATATGATGGAAATAATGGTGGTTTTTATACAACTTTCGAAATTACCCTAATGCACCTTACCTCTAAAAACTGTATTATAAAGTACATACACATCATCATCATCATCATTTCCGCATTAATCGCCCACTGCTGAGCATAGGCCTCCCTTCGTGTACGCCACTTATCCCGGTCCTGGGCTAATCTCATCCAGAAGTGCCCAGCAGTACATACACAATTACACAGTACCCACCAATATTCTTTATAGGGATATATTTTTTAGTTAAACAAGGACGGTTCGTCTAGGAATTTGGTATGCCCTCTCAGAAATAAACTGCCCCTCCTCATCGTCTTCATAACATTATGTTATTTCTATTGTAAGGTACAGCAAGTGGGGCAAATCTCGACTGGGGGGCAAATGTAACTGGTTATTTTTTTCCATGTTTCACAATGTTTGCATTATTAAATAGAGTATCCACCATAACCATGTGTCCACCATATAGGCGTGTTCAGTGGATACATGTACAACTCAACATCTAGTCTAATAATGGAAAAATGGATTGGTTACAATTGCCTCCCCCCCCAGTCGAGATTTGCCCCACTGTATCTTATACAGACTATTAAAATCGTATTATTATAATAAACGGCGTGTTTTAAAATTTTAAGAATGTGTCAATACTATAAAACTCCCGTGAGACTCATACATATTTAAAAAAAAAATTTAAGCGGGTTACTCACGTATTAAGTCGTAGTGCGTCGCGCTCTCGACATGTAAAGGCGGGGTCGCTACTCTTGAGAAAGGTTCTCGAAATTGAACCGAAACATGTCGAACGCTATATCGACTTAACACGTGAGTAACCCGCTTAAAATATTTTTAATGTGTTAATACGTCAAAAATTACATTAAATTAGTTCGGTTTGATTGTACCTCCGAGTTTTAAGATCTACCAAATAAACTACACAGTGAATAAAATGTACTTTGACAAACAATTATCAGTCAAATCTTTTACGACTTAAGTGAGTACCGAAATGATTCAGTCGACTAGATCTGCCAAACTTTTTAATAACAATAAGAGATAAAAACAAAAGGTACGGTAATAAAACCAGTAGTAAAATCTGCAGGGCCGAAGATATTGGATAACTCAACAATCTCACATATGACCCCGTCATTGAAAATATCATCTTTATGATAGTTTCTAAGTACTTTCAACGTTATAACCCTATAGGTGTTACATATAAAACATTATGGGACATTTTTTTAGGGTTCCGTAGTCAACTAGGAACCCTTATAGTTTCGCCTTGTCTGTCTGTCCGTCCGTCCGTCCGCGGATAATCTCAGTAACCGTTAGCACTAGAAAGCTGAAATTTGGTACCAATATTTTATTTAAAAAAAATGTTTTATTAGGGTGGGGACTGATATTTTTATATTTTTATTTGATATTTTTTTTCATTTCAACCCCAACGTGTGATACATTGTTGGATAGGTATTTAAAAATGAATAAGGGTTTACTGAAATCGTTTTTTGATAATATTAATATTGTCGGAAAGAATCGCTCCTAAAGGAAAAAAAAGTGTCCCCCCCCCTCTAACTTTTGAACCATATGTTTAAAAAATATGAAAAAAATCACAAAAGTAGAACTTTATAAAAACTTTCTAGAAAATTGTTTTGAACCTGATAGGTTCAGTAGTTTTTGAGAAAAATACGGAAAACTACGGAACCCTACACTGAGCGTGGTCAAACACGCTCTTGGCCGGTTTTTTTAAAGTTGTCCACCCCACTTTTTTGTAACATGACGTGATTTGTTACGCTATTCAGCCTTAAGATGAATAAAGGAAATGTTAAGATAAAAGTTTGATGCGAAAGCTCATTAAGTACTTAAAATATTGTCCCTACTCACTTGAATACATCAAATTTGTCAAGTTTGATGAAAATAAATCACATAAAAAACATATCACATATTTGTACTTTCAATTCATGTAAGATTTATTCGCAGGCAGAAAAGCGCTCAAAAATAAATTAAATGCTAGCGTATTCAAACAAAGAGATTTCGATTTAAATATTTTGTTTATTTAATATGCGAGTACGAATACAAATGTGCAGACATGTATAAATAATACTTGGTTTTAATTAACAATATTTTCAACTAGTTTTTGCCCGCTGCTTCGCTCGCGTTAGAAAGACAAAAAGTAGCCTACGTCACTTTCCATCCCTGCAACTATTTCCACTTAAAAATCACGTCAATACGTCGTTCCATTTTGCAGTGAAAGACGGACAAACAAACAGACCAACACACTTTTCCATTTATAATATTAGTATGGATTCATACGGGCTGTAACTGTAATTTAATAACAATAGTTATTTGTTTTACAAGGGGGCAAAGTAGTTGCCTCGCAACGCTCAAGATTCCACTTTTTGAACCACTCGCTACGCTGGCGGTTCAATATTGGAATCTTTCGCTTGCTCAGGTATCAATATTGGCACGTGCGGTTAGACAAACTTTGCCACCGAGTGAAACACAAAATTTTTCACCACACAAAATACTGACTATAAAACATCAAAATAAATCAAATCCGTCAATTTATTCAATATTTATGATTCACAATCATCATTTATAGGTAAAATATAGCAGTCAGATTAAGACATCGAGTTAAAATTCGTATGAAATTACGGGCAAAGTAATACTTGTGGATAAAATGAAATTTTGCTATCTGTTTTCGAATAGCAAAGAAAGCCTACCAGTTGGTGCGGTGAAAATATTTTTTCTTGTGTAAAAAGTTTTCTACTTCTAATTATGTAAATACATGGCTGTTGTGGAATATTATTGAGATATAAATGCTCTAGGGCTTAATATCTTCTATCGATTAAAAGTGTTTATTTTTATCTATGTTTTGCGAGCAATAGATTTGACTTAAATTATCAAATTTTTTGACAAAGTAACATGTAACATTTGAAAAAATGTGTCAGAATTCGAAAGAGTTTTTATTTTTTTATTACATTTTGGGACACTTTTTATTTGTATGGGGCGTAAAAGTACAACCGATTTTGGAGATATGTAATGTAACTTTTTTTACAAAACGCTTCTGTATGAAATAATGCCAATCTAACCAAAGCCGATTCTGCCCAATCGAACACAACAAAAGAAAAAACAAATCAAAATAAAACCAGCCCAAACGCACGCCTACACTCGTCCACGTCGACAATTTACGAGCGGCCATATTAGCGCCCCTTCATCTTTTATTACGTCGCGAGATCGTTATGAAAACGACGAACAGTATGGGACTTGATTTATTCGGCCGCTCAGGTTTTGTGGGTATCTGTGTGGCACCATTGTAAATAATACTTAAGACTGTTTTGTATTTCTCTAAGTTAAGTGAATGTTATATTCTTTTTGGAGAAATAAATTCTTCTTCTTAAATTCTTAAACCATATTTATTGTGGTGTGGATACCTGTTTTATTGTTGAGTTTTATAAGTGGAATAGGGTGTGTCACTTTCGTATTAACAACTTAAATAAAACATATTAAAAAAGTATGATTGCTTAATACCTAGTTTTAGATCGCTCAAACAAGTTTTAAAGCGGCCAAGTTCATATATTGATTATAGAAACTGCTTTAAGTCAATAAAATGTTGTTTGGCAACTAATACTGTACAAATTTTTTACGTTTGTTTATATGTATAAAGAAGTACTTTTTTTTCGTAAAATTTTCCTGATTCCGCAATTCCGAAAAAATGGCTCACCCTAATGACGAATATTAATAGTTATTGTATGTCTTTATTTATGTATAAGTTATGATGAATGAGATGAAATTAAAACAATATTAACTTATAACATAGTTTTGTGGAGCACTGTATATTTATACCATTGTTACCTTTGATTATAATAATTAAATAAATAATAATAATAATGCAAGACATATGAATTTACACAACAAAAATATCTAATCCCGTTTTAAAATTGAATGGTAAAAGGGACCCCTGTTTTTATTACACTGTGAGAGACGAGTACGTCAGGTTATTCGATTTCTCGTTCGCGTAATTGATTACGAAATAATTAATTTTATTGAATACGGAGAATAATTAAGCTTTTCAAAGGATGATGTGCGAAGGGGAATTTGTTTAAGAGACGAGATAATAATATCAAGTAATGAAGGATGGAGGTAAATAAAATTAGATTTCATAGTATAATAACGACATATAATACAAACCGATACATTACTTAAATTACGTCAAACGTTACGTTTTAATAAAGACATATGTAACTCCGTATAGACAGCTACAGTCTAAGAAAAAAACGTACCTCAGAACCATATAGAAAAAGGTACGATGGCCTAGATGGCATTACACCCGATCATCGATTCCCGGCTCGACCAGCAGTGGGCCTTGTCGTTTTTTCTTTCGTGTATGATGTATATTTCAATTTATAACGTTTTACTTAGTCTCTTGAATGATATCATCTAAAATTTACTGTTAAATACAGTACAATGATTTGACATTGTACGTAACATATTATATTCCCAAACACATAACTTGTGACAGCAATTAATGCCTAATAAATGTCATGACAATGTCACGTCTGACGTGTAGCACGCCACACCCTCTGTATCGATCACAGCTTGGGGCCCTCACTGAGTGATAATCATTTATAATAAACGCCAATCAAAACTTACTTCAAAAATCTGCAAGGACTCTTGCGAGTCATTTATAATCATCTAAAATATTTCAATATTACTTACTGATTATAAGCGAGCGGAATGAAGCGTTGGTAGCCTAGCGGTAAGTAGCTGCGACTTTCGTTCCGAAGGTCGCGGGTTCGAACCCCAGCTCGCAGCAATGAGTTGTTCGGAATTTATGTGCGAAATGTCATTTGATATTTGCCAGTCGCTTTTCGGTGAAGGAAAACATCGTAAGGAAACCGGACTAATTCCAATAAAGTCTAGTCTACCCACAGAACTTAATTTAGATAGAAGAAACAAATTCATATATTTGTATAGGGGCCGAGCGTGTCAAATTTTGTACTGAAGTTGATTCTTGCCTGTAATTTTAAATATGTCTCAGGCTCTTGATTGTTCATAATTTTTGTGTTGTTGCAATTGAATATCACGTAACGAGGCATTTTTTATGTTTTGGTTGACTTCAACTTACAAAAATTGACGCCCGAAAGCTGCAAGCTGCGAGTAAAGACGGACAACTCAGTGGATTTCACTGAGTTCATTTGACACGCTAAGTAGATACGTTTGCTTGATCTATGGTATATATGACATCTGTGAGTCTACCCTTCGGGTGGGAAGGTCAGATGGCAGTCGCTTTCGTAAAAACTAGTGCCTACCTCAGGCTCCCATGACCCGTGGCAAATGCCGGGATAACACAAGGAGGATGATGACTTACTGATTATATGCATGACAGAACCCTTCAAATAAATTCACAATCGTTTACGATAATATCTTAGCTAGCTCCGTCTATAGCTCATTCGTCTTGGCGCGGTTGGTGTCAAAGGCATGTCAGTTAGAAGTAAGCTGTAAAATGACATCACCGAAGAACTGACAAGCCGTTGCAGCCCTGGTGCCGTAGCCGAATGGCATTTCTGCGACGCGAAACGGAAACGAAATGCCGTGAAAAGTAGTCTGGCTCTGTCGCGCCAATACGCAAGAGCGATAGAGATAGATTATCTACGAGCGTTTCGTTTCGTGAGCGTTAGCAATTCGGCTACGTATATACCCTGTAGACTGATCGTCACGTCGCCTTTAACACTTTCGAAAAAAGAACCCGCCTTGTGGGCACTTTGCTCACATGACGGAGAACCCGCTGGGTAGTCGCCGGGCGGTTATAGATTACGACCGGTTTTTGACGTAGTGCGCCATTTTTGTCTGGTAGCGTATGTGTTAAATCTGTAGTAGTAGTAGTATTAAAACACGCTCTTCCAGTTGGGACGCCATCATAGCGGTTTCGTGTCGTGAATAATTTATTTTTCTTTTACTCATTAATGTTGTTTAAAGTGTAATATTGATAGCTTATTATGCAGTAAACTAATGGTGTAGTGAGAAGCTGATGAAGAATTGTTCTCGAAACGCGTTTAGCCTCTTTTTTGTCGTAAACGACCGGTAGTCCACGTGCTCTTTTAAAATCTAGCTATCAATTTACAAGTGCTAAGTCACCGTACAATGTCGTTCTTACCGTACAAAAATTACCAATATTAGCTCATAGCACCTTGACACTGGCGAAATAGTCCCAATGGACTGAAGCCATTTAATTTTAAAAACTGAATTGAACTGAGTATTAAAACACTTGCACTAGAAAATACCACAACACACAAAATAAGAGCTTATCATTAGTACAAATCAGTTGTTCGCAATCTAAACGTACTTACACGGAAAAATTCTACTACATTAATATAATATAGCGATATAATTCTAATTGTGCCGCTTAACTTCAAACTTTGGTAATTCCATTCTGCTACAAGGTTGTTGACTATATAAAAAAATATAATATTGATCTGAAAGATAATCAAACTTATAGCAGTGTAAAGGAGGAGCGTTGATGGAAACAACTTGTTGGTTGAATGTATGATATATTACTGAAATATGAACCTTAAGCTACGGAATATATAGAGAGATTACGTGAAGGTGTGTGTAACGTACAGTGCACACTACACCTCCCCCCTTTAAAAAAGAAAAAAAAAAGTTCACATGTTTTTTTTTTACTGTAATACATTTTTTTGAAAACATATTTGATTGTTTTACATTAAATTTTCCATTTTATATTTTTCATTTCTAAACAACAATACATTTATCAAAAAAGTAAGCCGGAATAAGGTACACCATTATTTTTTTTAAATATTAATTCAGTATTGTTACATGTAAAACTTGACATAGAAAGGTATAACCAATAATCATAATAATATCTGTTTTCTGTTTACCTATAAGTAATGTTTACATACTATTGAATATTATTTTTATATAGGCATATTTCTTAGTGAATAACAAAGTTATGCACACATTGATGCTATAAAATTAAGACAAAATATAACTCTACATAGAAAAAAGTACAAGCAATTTTTTTTTACTACACAAAAAGTAAGCATTGAAAATTGGACTACAAATAAAACATTAAAACTCCACAAGAAACATTAAATTTAAAAAGACAAGAATAAGTATTACATTTTTTTTTAATATTCGTAGTGTATTCGTCAATACACTACGGTTTATTTGTCCTTTGAAGGGTCACTGTATTTTCATTAGTCATTATCATTAGGTACCTGTCATTTATCATTTGCATTAATACATTATTAATTAGGCACTTGCAAGCTTCTTTTTTAATTATTTAAGTACATAGTACATTTATTTCATTATGACGTCATTCCTTATTATTTATTTATATCTTTCACAAACATCAAGACTCAGTATTTATATAAGATCAAGGTAAGACCAAGGGTACGCAACGCTTTTACGCACGTGGTCGGCCGACCTTACAATATTTTTTTTTTTTTTATTTGCTCAGGGTACAAGGATTTTTTTTAAGCGCGCACACATACTATATATTTCTCATACAGGCAGTTCTTTTAACACTTCCATACACAATAACCTTCCATGTGTCCAAGGAGTCTTCACGATTGGTACTCGACCGAATCATGATCAGATCTCCAAGGATTCCCTACCTGTCTTGTACCCTGGCGTACCCTTGCTAATCGCTGCCTCTTGGGCCAACGATTTGCGATAGTCACATAATTATATTTGTTATCAATTAATTACTTTCACTCATCTTTCACAAAATAAAACAACACTCAAAAATGCAATCACTAATCTCACACTCCATGAAAACTTTAACATGTAGGAAATCCGGCAACCCTCAGTTGATCAGGCCAAGAGTCCTTCGAAAAACTTACGTGTTTAAATTTTCCCATAAATAAATTCTGTCTACAATCATTTCACTTCTTTCACATTCATTGCCTCACTGAACTTTTCCACAAGCATTCGATGACCTATCATTTTACGAAACAAACATTCCTTTAAATCATACTATAAAACTTGTACAAAAACAAACCTTACCTTCAAAAGTATTGTCATTTACAATAAGTACCATTATTTATTTAAAAAGTCATATCTGTTATTACTATACTTCTCCATTCCTTTGTTTATTAAATAAGTCAGATCCATGAATTAATAGAAAGTCTCGTCCGATACAATTTTACTTCGTCATAATTAAAAATAAAATATCTAATAAAAAGTAACGTTACAGATCTAGAAATCTAATTAAGTTACATTAAACACACATATTATATGGTTAAAGTGTTGCACTGTAGGTAATTACAATTTAATTTCATTCTTATAATATTCAAGTGATCTAAATGAGTGCACGAACTGTGAAATTGGAGATGAAATAACAGACGACACATGCCAATCCCTATAAGGAGTACACGCGCCGCCGTCATGTGCCATATTTGCTAGGTATAAAAGTATGCTGAGTAACTATTATATGAAATGTAGTACTTAATATGAAATTATCAAATGTATGTTAGAAAATAATAAGAAATGAATAAAATGAATCAGCGTTTTTATGCAATAAAATTAACTGGTGTAGTCATAACATTTTTTCTCGTCACAGATTAAAGACCATTTTTTTTAACCTTATAATTTTTTTTTCATCAAACGGCATTTATAACATTATATAAGTAAATAAACTTTAATACTAAACTTTATAAACTAAAAGAAAAATAAAGGAAACTGCTTCACTAAGAATGAGAAAAAAAAGTTTGTACCTACAGTAATTCGTGTACACTTTTGCAAACCTCACATTTCACTTTTGTTTTATCACAACCACAACCTTCACTTTCTTCTGCTGCTATCCTTGGACCTCCAGACGCCATGCTCGACCAAGGACACCAACAACTCCGCTGCTCCATATTCTTAAAAACTTTGCTCTTGGCAGTTGGTATTTAAATTTTAATTCAAGATGAAAATGATGAAAATTAGTCCATTTTAAAATCACTTTTTATATACGTTTCGAGTCTCCGCTGTTGTAAAATTTATGACCTTCACTGTTATTTTACTTTCCAAGTCCTGACAAAACTGTTCATTTGTAATTTTTCCGCTCCACACAGTGTCACTTACTCGCATATTTATTAATGTCCGAAATGTTTTATTTAAAATAACTTATATTTCACTTCACAACCTTGACTGGCAAGCGCAGCGCGCTGCCAGTGCAGCACAAGGCCGCACTGGCAGGGTCGCCATGTAAAGGAGGAGCGTTGATGGAAACAACTTGTTGGTTGAATGTATGATATATTACTGAAATATGAACCTTAAGCTACGGAATATATAGAGAGATTACGTGAAGGTGTGTGTAACGTACAGTGCACACTACAGCAGAATGGATTTACGCAAGTTTGAAGTTAAGCGAAACAATTATCTAAAAGTGACAATCACTGACCATCTGTAAACCTTATATCTTTATAATGTCTACAAACGATCAATTTACCGTCTATACTTCTGTTTACGCAGTAATGGGTCTACACTATCTTAATGATTTACTGCAAATGAGATCGAGTGCCGTCATTAGAAGCCTGAACCTGGCTATCGCGTGAGCGCAATGTGTGCTTTTATCGCGGTACCGGTATTTTGGTACCGGTACCTTTGCGGTCTATGTTTTTGTCTTCAGAATTTATTTGATTACGTAGTTGCTTGTGTTGTGGGTACTCAGACAACGATATATATAATATATAAATACTTATATACATAGAAAACATCCATGACTCGGGAACAAATATCTGTGCTCATCACACAAATAAATGCCCTTACCGGGATTTGAACCCGGGACCGCGGCGTAGCAGGCAGGGTCACTACCGACTGCGCCAGACCGGTCGTCAAAACAAGATAAAATGTAGGTATAAATTAAACAATCCAAATCGTAAATGTTTATGTTTATATGGCACACAATGAAATAAATAAATTGTGTTGGATGAATAGCAAAATCGAAAATATGCACGCAAGTTTAAAGCTTCAAAGATACGCCTCTGAATTGTCAAAAAATGCGTAGTTTATCAATGTTCAATCGTTTTATTTCGTTGTAGTAGTTTTTTTCACAACTGTATTAAAAAACGTTGTTCGTCACACGTGCGAGAATGTCATTCTTCACTCGTCCCGAAATTTGCCACTCGCGTGCCGCTCGCTCGTGGCAAAATGTCTCGGGACTCGTAAAGTAATGACATACTTCTCGCACTAATAACGAAATGTACTATATTGTGAAACACACTTATCAATCTCAAATATCATTTATAATTTATGAAGGAATAGGCATTGATTTTAATATACTTCTTTTTGTAATAATGTTAATTTTATTATACATGGCAGCTGATTTGCTACGATTCCACCTTCAACCGAAGTAATTTACTCATTTCGCTTCAAAGCTACTTATTATGTTCAAGAAACCTTTCAGTCGAAATATGATGTAACTTATTTTTACAAACTCACATTTAAATAAATATTACATTTATTAAATAATACATTGTATAATATATTGATAAAGGTTATCATAACGCACTTGTTTGTATTGTACACCGGAATCTGTAAATTTTATTAGAAAAGTTACGTGTCGTTTTGCTATATGAACTTTTTAACCACATAAGGCCTACCATAGATAGTTTTCCCATTTTGAATTGGAACCTTGTACTGTAAGTAAATTGGTAAGAATTTCGTTTGTTTCAAAAAACAATGTAACAATCGAAATTCAACTTTATTTGGTTCATGAAAGATTAAAATTAAGATTAAAATTAGATTGCAACCACTGTGTACATTGTAATGTACATTGGGCCTTACGAGGATTGATAAGTTTTCTCTCCAAAATTCAAAATCGCGTACCAAACGAGGCTTATCTAAACGTGAAATCAAATGAAATGTATAGGTACTAGGGGCTCATTGCACCATAGATTATACAAACCCGAAGTTCACGGGTACGTGACCACTTGTTCAACAAACATTGATATCCTGTAGATTATCCTTATTATTTTTCTACATTGATGATTATTTAATACAACCTCATTATTGCAACCAACTCCTGTTAGGTATACATTGTAAAAAATCTCGTTGAATATTTCTCCTTGTCTCCGGGGTGAGCCTGGAGATCTGTATTACAGGTTCACGCCTAGTTCAGACTCCAGTCTCTCACAAAGGATAATAAAACTAAGCTGTTCTAATTTTAGTTCAAATTGTTTGTATGTCCTTTGTGAGGTGAAAATAAATGAAATTTATTATTTAAATGAAATTTATTATCCTTTTCATGAAAAGATATTGATTTTTTGGAGAAAGCAGTGGTACGGCATTGATTGAAGATCGGGTAGAGAAGCTCCATCTATATCTTAAATTCTTCTTAAAACCTTCCATCTATATTTTATCCTACGTCTATCGATGGCATGATGTGAAGCTCTTACACCGGTTCACCCATGTAGCAGCAATCAGGGCGGTCAACGAATTACCTGACGTGCCCTTTGTTCCTTCACCCTCGGCCCTTGATTGCGATTGTCTTTGACGTGCCGTGTGACATGTAAAGGCTGTAGTTTGTGTGTTTGTAAGGGAAATTATGGGTTCTATTTGACTGAGTTATGTTTACATCATAAACATGCAAGTAGATCACTGGTATTACATGTCTGTAGTTTATTTTTCTATAAATCTGGCACGGATTGGAAACTTTTATTCTATGAGTGCAGCATTTAGTAGTGACGACACATTTTTATGTAATTTGTCTGTAAACCACGCGAGTGACAGGATTTCAAGCATTTGAATGTTACTGATATAAAAATGACACGAGTCATTCTATTTATTTTTACTTTTGCCGAATTTTGCCCCTAATATGTATGTAAAACATAAAGAAAGCTGTTTTTACAAAACCGCAAGTGTCGTGAGCAAGAAAAGTCCATGAAAAAGATCTACGATTTGTTAAATTAAATTGCAGAGGATTGGAGGCCTCAGGGGCTAGTCAAAGTCAATTAGTAATTTTTGGTAAGAACATTTGGCTGTGGAATTAAACGACTTTGGTCTTAAAGTTACCTTTAAAAAAATAGCGAACCTTTAAAAATGTAACCGACGCTGTTTACAACCCCCGAGGAGGAATTTTTCGTGTCGCGCGTTACCGAAACTGTTATGTCACGGTAAGTAGCCCCGTTTCGGACACTTTGGATCCAGTCCAAGTGTCATTCCAACCAGCCAGTTTGATCTGAACTCCCGCACCTTTTCCGCCACCCACGAAATCGAATGATCTGTTAAAGTCGAGTCAATGCGCGTGTCTAGATATAGTAGTCGAGGGGGCACTTAAGACTAAGTGGGGGTAGGATGGTGTGACATATTGTACGTTTCCGTAATCGTAAATACAGAGGTAACTGGTGACAAGCTTGGAATATGTTATTTGTCCTACATGCTTGAAGAAAAGGAAATCGGCAAAGCATTTGCTGTGAAAACAAATAAGAATGTTACTGTGAACTTAGTTATTTTTTCTACTACTTAACATTTTTTAAATACTACGTCAGTGGCAAACAAGTGTACGGTCGGCCTGATGGAAAGGAGTATCACATGCGCGTTGCCAACCCATTAGAAACTTGTACACTCCTTTTTGCTGTGTAAAAGTTCTAAGGAGAACTCGGGTAGCCGACGACTCAAAGGACAATAGACGGAATAAATTAATTTCGTAGGTCCTTCCGTCACCAGCACACCGCACCCAGCTCTGGCAGCCTTATTCAACGGCAGGGACACGCTATTAGTAGGGTTAGTGCTATTTAGCTGCGGTCTTCTGTAAGGCGGAGGTACTTCCCCAGTTGGGCTCTGCTCTAGATTCGAGCTAGATGATATCCGCTGTGCTGTGCCCAACCACACAAAGCGGAATATCATTCGCTATGCACTCCTAAAACATATTCTAAAATTTAATACTCTACTTGCAATATAATATTCAGTGGTATATATGAAAGGAATTTCATGCTAATATTATAAATGGGAAAGTGTCTGTGTCCGTTTGTTACCGTCTTTCACGGCAAAACGGAGCGACGAATTGACATGATTTTTTAAATGGAGATAGTTGGAGGGATGGAGAGTGACATAGGCTAGAAAGCTCTCTTTCTAACGCGAGCGAAGCTAGTATCTTATATGTATAATGTACAATACGGAGACATATTTGCTGGCGATCAATTTCTTTAGCCGTTTAAAAAAACGCGTTTAAAAAACAAGATTTACATACCTCTGTCGTGTCTTGCTGAAACTTTATATTTTTATTTAAACCTATATTTACGAAGATTCTCAACTATTCCTTATGCATTTTTCAGCAACAAAACTCACCACAGTCCCGCAAAATTTAATCTAGACGATGCCAAACACCGTCTTACGGACAAAGGGAATATTTAAATTCAAATCCATTCCGCTTATAACCAGATCTTACTTACCAGATGAAAAGCAAACCGTATCTACATGGAAATACAAAGTCTATTATGTCTTACACAAAGGGCCGGTTTGATACAATAGAAAAAACTTGTTTACGTTTAAGAGCGGATTGCGAATGATGGGAGGGGGGAGGGATGAGGCTGTATTCAGTGCTTTGACAGCATTTCACAGATTGTACGGCGCAGTGCGCTATTAATAAATATTTTGTATTACGTATACAACTATCTTTGTGGCTACTGACAGAAAATTGAACGCCTCCAAATATGGGCCTCTATTTTCATAACTTGGGACCCCCCAATTAGCGTAAGTTGTTAACAAAAATTAACTCACTGTCAGTTTTGTGACGATAACTAAGCATGAAACTTCAATAAATATTTTATTTTTGTGTTAGTTACATAAACTTTAAGCGATAATCTACGTTCAGAATGTGTAAAAACTAAATTTTTAGACATATTTTATGTTTAATTGTCGTCACAAAACTGACAGCGAGTTCATTTTTGGGGGGTCCCAAATTCAAAAAATGTCCATATACCTAGCCCGTAGGGCCAGTTGCATAAATGACAGTGTACTGTATACACTCAGCAGAAGTATGGAAATTTCCATACAAAAAGATTTGCTAACGCTGATTTCATTTTAAGACGTTAGTTGTAGCATATTTATAAATTTAAGTATAAATATTTTATAAATACCTTGTAGCGGGGGTGCGTGCGGGGAGACAAGGGAAAGCGAAGTATCGTGAGAGATGTATATTATGTACAATAACCCGTACAGTAGGGAAGCAGGGGACTATAAGTAAGTACTGTCCGTACCTATGATTCGATACATAGCAAGTTTCAAGCGGCGAGCCTAACCAAATCGTAAAAAATCTTAACACCGCGATCTACAAATACTATGGGACCTTGACAGCGACATCTAGCGGGTTTTTTGGTAACTAAACCGGTGTCGCCACTCGGCGTTGGTTGGTGTAGTATTTGGTGCTGTTACAACCTTACTTAGACCCACTTGCACCAACGACTTAACTCAGGGTTAATGGGCTGTCAACTGTCAAATTCCATATAAAATGGTGGGTTAACAGTCGGGTTAACCCTACATTTTCGTTGGTGCAAGTGGCCCTTAAAGAATAGAACAGTATACATAATTATATCCAGCCATCTTTGAGTTTACTTCATGGTAAGTGCGGTGGTATCCGAACCCCCACGCCCTTTCGGACTGATGGTGACCATAAACCAGACTGTTACTGTTTGGTATTTACATTAATTTGCTCTTGCAAAACACATAAATACTTATTATAATTTTAGTACATACAAAACAAAATGAATCTCTAATTCAACTATTCGCAACACACGTCCCTAGAGACGGCAAGATAAATCACAAATCATATACTATGTACCTCATTAGCGTGTTACAATAATCAAATGTCAAATCTAATTATCCTTTGAGGTATGAAAGCTGGCCTTTAATTAAGGCAATACGTCATTAACGATCACCCGAGTTGATCAGATGAGCATTTGAGCATATCGCTCGGGTTCTGGGAATTAGATGTCGCTAGGGATATGTATTTACTAATATACCATTGGATGATCAAAGATACATAAAATTTAAAATGTTTTTAGAATACTTATACCGACTTTCTGCCACGGCTTGAACCTGAGATCAGGCAAGCAAGCACGGTCGCGTGATAAACGATATTAGGTTAGGTTAGGGTAATTCCGAATGTCAGAAAAGCTCGGGTAATTTCGAAAGGGCAACTTTCGAAATTAGAAGACTTTCGGAATTACCCTAATGCACCTTAACGTTAGGCCGTCCTTTTCGAACTATTTGTAAGTGCGACAGGGACTCACCGTTGAGATAAAGTTTATCCTACTAGTGTGCTACGCCTTCTGCTTAGCAACAATTTTTTTTAATTGTGCACGTATTTAAATTAACGAAAGCAACTGCCTTGTTGAGATTCTGGGTTGGATTCGCGATGTTCGGATTCACAAAAAATGATGAAAATTAGCAAAATGATGTTTTGTACTTCCTAAAAGACTCGTTGATAATGTAATAAGGGTCAGACGCTCTTATCCCTAAGCCACCAGCGCTTTTGGCACTTCGGGTGTCGGTCAAACTTTTCAAAGGTCAAATTAATCGCAGTAGATGTACGCAGGTAAAATTTGATCTTATTATCTTCTTTGAATGCCACAAATATTAAATATTTCAATGTAAAACATGAGTCGAAACCCTGCAGTGCAAATATGATTCGCAACATAAAGGAATATCCCTCGGGTTGGAATAAAATTCCCAATTCGTCCCGTCTCCTTGTTTAAAAAGCACATCATATTATAACCGCATACAGTAGCAGCTCACGAACTGCCAGTCATTTCAATAAAGTCATGTGCAAGCCATTCCACAATCGTTGTAAAACAAAGATTGTGGTCTTGATGCATGCGGAGTTCGTTGGCTCCACAATCAGTTTCAACTGACGATGTCTTTGCGACGTGCAAACTGGTGTCCTATCACCATCGCTTACCCTAGCATCGCTTAGCCAGCATAAGTGGGAGCTCTCATTGCAGGTTCTTGTATAAATTCCTGGGTGCTTTTTATGTTGGTTGTGTCGTGGGACTTTGGGATTAGCAGCTGTTTCTCGTGATGTGCTGAATCGGGATCGTTTATGCTCGTTTCTTATCTTCTAGCTGGAATTGCTCCACTGAGGCGACCAGATAGGAATTACTGAGCAGTTACTCGAGAAGATTATGACGTGGAACGGTTGTGTTAATTAGTTAAATGTGTCTTGAATGTCGATTTCACTTATTACGATACTAAATTTAAATAGATTTTAATCTACCTATTTATGTTTTTTTTTTCAAATCAGACTTAGATAATAAATACAACTCTCAATAAAAAAAAGTATGTCAAAAAACCGGATTATACACTTGACCAGCCTGAAAGAACCATTCTGTTATTTTAATCGAATTAAGGCTAATTTTCAGTGACTACCTACCTGAAACCATTTCTCTATTTTGCTCCAGACCTACTCTGACTTCTATTCCGAAGGATTTTAGCGGAATAGTAAAGTAATTAAAACTTAATCTAACAGGCAAAGGTGAGACACCTCCACAGAATAAAGCTCTTCGAGGTTTCTAAGTCTAACCATTCATCCAAGCAGAAATACAAACAAGCCTGATTACGATTTCTCTTCGAGCGAATAATCAGGGCGTTTGTTGAACTGTGCGCGCAGTCCAACGCTGCTCTAGTTCCCTGATTGATTCCTTTGATTAGCGGCGTGGCATCGATGAATAACAAACACTGAGACGCGACTGCAGGGATTCAGCCGCGATACGGGAATATTGCGTAGACGTACTTGGAGTATATGCCGTTCGAAGAGATGAACATGTTCTATGTATAGAAGGGGTATTGGTGTCCTCATATTGCGTGTTATTTGAGTTTTGCTCCCGTATATTTAATCTTGACGGCTTTCTCTGAGCATTTTTGCTTTATAAATATTTCAATTTTGCTTCATACGAGCCGTGTACTCCGGTTTATTACGGCATGTTTACCATGTATTTCTTCACGATATTGTCTTACGTTTAATTTGGAATACTGGGTGGCTAGCCGAATGGCACAATCGCTCACGAAACGCTCACGAAACGAAGCGCTAGTAGATATCTATCTCTATCGCGCTTGCGTATTGGCGCGACAGACCAGCGGCGTATCGCTTTCGTTTGGCGTCGGAGAAATGCCATTCGGCTACGGGGCCTGTTCTAAGTGAAATTTTGAAACATGGAACATCTATAATGATTAATGTATACATTCGTGTCTTCTTTTTGAGTATGATAATGACGGTATTTTCGGAATCCAGCAGGAGTTTTAAAATTTAAAACATAGTCATTACAGTGGATTCATCTAAATCGGGTGTTTAATTTATTACGTATATACTCGTAATGATAGCTCTCACTGATGAGTGAAATAAAGACAAAATTGCGTTTCTCTGTAAAGACAAAAGATTTTATTTATAAATTGCGCTTACAATGTGTAACAACAAATATGTAAAGACAAAAGAAACAACATTTAAAGCCTTTACTTCAGGGTTTTGTTAGAACAAAATGCTTTTTGATAACATGAAGTTTGAATAACTTGCCTATCTCTGAGTACCTGTTCTAAATTGTTATTTAAGCACGATTTATGCGTATCAATGTCAAATGTGAGTGTGAATTTATACGTCTATCAATTATGTACGTAAGGTAACGGACCCAATCATGGACAGTTTAAGGAAAATTTTCGCCTGTTTTTGATATTTCACTCATAAATGTAAAAATTCTACCGCTAAGCGTTTTAAATCTTGAATGTCCTATCCTTCTTTTACATTTCAAGCGTATTGCAGAATGGATACTCCTATTAGTTTATTCATACTTAACAAATTAAAACTAGGTGTTTTTTCTCCAATTATGGACGGCAGCTCTCCAGTAATGGATCCCCCATTATGGACAGTGAAATAAGTTTAAAATTTGACTTTTCAAGCAAACTGATACTCGATGAGTCAATTTTATATAATACAATTAGTTTGAGTTATTTTAACATAGGATTGTTTCTTGTAAATTTTGGTTTGTAAATTTTCCTTGGTTTTTTCGTTCCAAATTGTTCCTTGTCCATCATATGCATCTCATCAAGTTTACACCGTTTAGTATTATTTTTTTATTATTTTATACATGAACTCAACTCTCTTAGCAACATTACTAAGAATTCGTCTTGATATTTTTTTCAGTAAACTGATGAATTTTATCTTGTCGCCAAATCCTTCAGAAAAACCGAATTAATTGAAACTTCAAAATGAAACAGCTCTACAACTCTAGTTTATGGTACATAGCCGTCAGTTTTTACTATAATTTTAGATACTTATTTTTAAGGATTTGCGCTTTTTTGTCCATAATGGCATCAACGTCCATTATGGGGTATTTCACCTTACTTTCGTTTATTTGCAAATTAATGAACTCGTATTCAAAGCTTATCGATTTCTAAACTGTCTTTATCATCACTCAACAATTTATTTCTATTCTTTGACTTATATCTAGACGTTATTCAAATTCAATCTCAATCCACAGTGCTCGCTCATATATGGTTTCCTGTCGCTCTTGTCATAATTCTACTATTGTAGTATTCCGGTAATACTCATAATCTGTACACACGAAGTATTAAGGCTGATTCCGAGGGCGGAGCTCCGGAATTGAGATGGCGGCCTCGGGGCGTGTGCGGCGCGAGACATAAGCTGACAGGTTCTCAAGTAAGACATAATTGTCGGAAGATAAAACTAGGCATTAGGTATTTTCCCAAGGTGCGGGACGTGGGTGACGTCATTTCCAAACTCAAATGGATTTGGGCGGGGCAGGCAAAGTGATGGCAGGTGGACCAAAATATTGACCGAATGGTGGCCGCTATCGGATGTAAGAAGACCGGGATAAGTGGAGTAGTCGAAGGGAGGGCTATGCTCAGCAGTAGGCGATTAATGGCTGAAATGATGATGATGCTGACGACCGGTCTGGCTCAGTCGGTAGTGACCCTGCCTGCTGAGCCGCGGTCCCAGGTTCGAATCCCGGTAAGGGCATTTATTTGATGTGTTAGCACAGATATTTGTTCCTGAGTCATGGATGTTTTCTATGTATATAAGTATGTTTTTATCTATTTAAGTATATATATCGTCGCTTAGCACCCATAGTACAAGCTTTGCTTTTCAAAGGCTAAGTTGATCTGTGTAAGGTGTCCCCCAATATATTTTTTAATTTTTTTTTGAACTTAGTCTTCTTTGGTTGAGCCATGATCCTTTGCCAAAGAGCGACTGGAAGGTGAAGGTGATAATCAAAACTTACTACTTTTACTTAAATGATTGGTTTGTAATTCTTGAAGTATGGTTTAAACGGGCTCCAGGATATTCATACATACAATCACGCCTGTATCCTATTAAAGGGTAAGCAGAGCACATGAACCTAGTCAAGTTTCGGTTCCAATCTTGGCAATTAAGGATTGAAAGAAAACGAAATTGTGACATTGCAGTGACAGGTCGCCGCCCTCTCGCCTTCGCCACAATTTAACCCAGACTCCAAATTTGAGTGAAATCTGCAAAACCGTAGTAGTAATAAGGTACCCTCTGCCCGCTTCACAGGCCTATCTGCTCCCTACTCACAATTAATTCTTTCTGGATTATTTAATTGTCCCGTGCCAAATTGCTTAAATTCAATAATTAATCGAACTAGCAATTTTGAAAACTATTATTGACGACCTTTGACGCTCAGTCGGTAGTGACCCTGCCTGCTTAGCCGCGGTCCTGGGTTCGAATCCCGGTAAACGGTTCGAATCACAGATATTGGCTCCTGAGTCATGGACGTTTTCCGTGTATATAAGTATTTGTATATTATGTATGTATATCGATGTCTGAGTACCCACAATACAAGTCTCCTTGGGCTTACCGTGGGGCTCAGTCAATCTGTGTAAGAATGTCATATAATATTTATTTATTTATTACTGATGCAATTTTAGTGCAAGTAAAACTAAGCAGTAAGCTACCCGCTCTCCGCTCCGCTCGTCAACCCGCTCCGGTCGCCACTCGAGCCGCTCTCGAGAGCCTCGTGATTATGGCAAGGCACGTGCTGCCCGGATTATTATGTACCGTGCCGAATTGCTTGAGGTCACCGTTTCTCACGAGGAAAGGTGTGTATTGCGTCGAAAGTTTGATTCTTAGGAATGTAATGGTTTGTTTCATTTATTTTAGGGATCACAAACAAAATCATGTGACTTTTTAGGGTTCCGTGGTCAACTAGGAACCCTTATAGTTTCGCCATGTCTGTCTGTCCGTCCGTCCGTCCGTCCGTCCGTCCGTCCGTCCGTCCGTCCGTCCGTCCGCGGATAATCTCAGTAACCGTAAGCACTAGAAAGCTGAAATTTGGTACCAATATGTATATCAATCACGCCAACAAAGTGCAAAAATAAAAAATGGAAAAAAATGTTTTATTAGGGTACCCCCCCTACATGCAAAGTGGGGGCTGATATTTTTTTTCATTCCAACCCCAACGTGTGATATATTGTTGGATAGGTATTTAAAAATGAATAAGGGTTTACTAAGATCGTTTTTTGATAATATTAATATTTTCGGAAATAATCGCTCCTAAAGGGAAAAAAAGTGCGTCCCCCCCCCTCTAACTTTTGAACCATATGTTTAAAAAATATGAAAAAAATCATCAAAGTAGAACTTTGTAAAGACTTTCTAGGAAAATTGTTTTGAACTTGATAGGTTCAGTAGTTTTTGAGAAAAATACGAAAAACTACGGAACCCTACATTGAGCGTGGCCCGACACGCTCTTGGCCGGTTTTTTTTAGCTGCCGTTGTTCTCACATTTTATTTACCTACTTAATTAACTGTTAAATTATTGTTTGAATCCGGACTTCCATTAAAGGTTATCTGCACAAACAAATATAGTTTGCACACATTCCAAAATGAAATGCCATCGTACATTGTAACCGTTCGCACGCAAACGAATAAATACCTGTCCGGACGTCGGGCGCCGGCGACAGACAACATAATCTGCGTGGAGCGTGCGACCTGCCCGGGCTTAGCGCAGTTTGCACGCCCGCAGCGGGTGGATTGATACTATCGTAGAATGGGGTCAGAATTTTTAAAATGTTTTTATTATGAATAGCCTACATAGTGTCCCTCTGCTGGGCAAAGGCCTCCTCCATGGATCTCCATCCATCACGGTCTTCGCGCATCTCCATCCATCACGGTCTTTATTCGCAATCAAGTAAACACCACAATTAAAAAAAAAAAAAAAACACAGCTATAGAGTTCAGACGCTCAAAGATATGCATCCACCGTACCCTATCTCTGAGCAGACGCTAACGATATGCATCCATTGTGCGTAACTGAATGCACAAACGCTCACGAAACGCTAACGATAATATCTCTTTCGTAGCTATCTGTCTCAATCGGAGCAATTTTAGCCCACCTCTGTGAGTGCATGCGTCAAAACTGGCGGACCGGCCAACAGAACCCCAGTAACCTGTAGTTGAGCGCAGCGTAGAGTAGTCAGCATTTAACTTCTGTCAATCCGTTTTACTCCTAGCATGCTGCGCTTCATATCTCTATGGTTACTTCAATTTGGTCATTTGCGTCTCGGTGAATGATGAATATATATTTTTGCTGCATTTATAAAGGTGGGCTAGTGTAGCTAACGAGTGGATGCCAGAAGTAGAGCGCGGACGCGACAAGCCCGGACGGAGATGGCGGGTTGACCTAGACATCTTTTTCACCAACTGCTCGAAAGAAGTAATACACCGAGGTTCTAAGTCTCAAAGGCCTTAACCCAGCAGACATTGACACCTGATACAATCTATTGCCTATTTTTGGTTTGATAAGTATGTTACTCAGCGTAAATATTTCTTTCTAGAACAGCCAATGAACGGCAAAGTTTCACTGTCCTGCGACAATTGTCACTGTTGTCAAATAGGCCCATGCTAGTAAAATTTAGATTGATATTTTTCATACAAAACGATTACCGTAAACTCTTGTGCCTACTGTATTTGTCTCCACTGGTATAACCCTCGTCAGCAAGGGTTAAGGCAGGTACAAAAACGCCGTCCCGCATCGGATATACACGTTTAATTGTGCCCATAGATTAATTAAAACTTAGAAGTCCTTGACTGCGTTGATTTTATCTACCAATACACGAGCTTGCAATAACTTTATTCCACTTTATAAAGGGCATGAAAGAGAGCTTATTAGAAAGAAAGAAAGAAATAAAATAATTTTATTCAGGGCGTTAACAATATTTGTTACGTCTATGATACACATTAATAGGTATTATATTAACGTCACTGAAAAGGTCTCCCCTCAGCATTTTGTCAAGTTACCTACCAGGTATCTTGACGCTGGTCTTCCGTGGAGACCTGTCCAAGCGATAGCGTCAGTACATATTTATAACAAAAATTAAACTTACGAGATCTGAAAAGAGATTATAAATATTAAAACTAGATATATGACCTACTGTTTTTATATTTTTTATTACATTAACATTGAGCATTAATTTATTTTTTAATTTCACCTATGTATGAGACTCATTAGAGTTTACCTACTGGTTGCATGGAGCGAAAATTAATATAAGGCAATAGTGGCATTGGCACTAGTAAGTGATCTATTGAACAGATTTCTGCAAATTTAAGTTGTGATTTTTGTATTTAACTTTAAAAAACAACATTGTATTAAGACAAAAGTTTGTTCTTGAGTAGTTTGTCCGGCATTATTTAGAGCTTAGGTAAATGTCCGTTGGTAAGGATACAATCCTTCGCACTCAGTGGCGACGCAATTGTCTGTTTTTTTATTATTATTATAAATGGGCTTACTCTTGGCTATATCTCTAGACTAGCCGAAGGCAAAGACGTGGCCTACGATGGAGTGAGCTTGCCCAGAAGATGCCTGTTCACTCTTGATTTGAAGGTTGCCGGGTTATATGAGCTCGGAAATATAGCCGCCGGCAAGGAATTCCACTCCTTGGCAGTGCGCATAAGAAAAGAAGAAGCAAAGCGCTTCGTGCGGATTCGTGGAATATCTATCAAGTAAGGAGGGAGACCGGCCGTGCGCCTAAGAGTCCGGTAGAATGGGGACGGTGGAATAAGCTCGTGTAGCTCTTGAGCACACTCCCCGAAGTGCAACCTGTAAAACACCGACAGACTGGCGACTTTCCGCCGATGGGCCAAAGACTGTAGCTTGGCCGTTTGGAATCAAATGGAATAGCCAATTAATGAGAAGTAGGTAGGAAACAAATATATTATGCGATTATAAATTTCATTAAATAACAACTGCTTAACAAGACGAGGTTTGCAGAGTACACGAAACTGATCAAGTTTCAGTGCTCATAATGACAATTGAGGGATAGAAAAAAATAAAACAAAATTGTGTTATTGCATTGACAGGTTCATAATAGTCCACATCGGCTACAGCCACGGGAAAAATGAGCTGGTGAAAATTGTAACCCGTCATCACATTTTACAATTTACAGCTCAAAAACTGCACATAGTAGCCAACAAACAAATAAAGCAGCAAAATCAGGCATTTTTGGCTGTTTGACCTCAAACATTCTAACGTCGCATTGATTGGCACATTCCCTGAAGCCCGAACCAGCTTCATTCCAAACGCTCACCGATCACAGTTTTAAGTTAATTGCACTATGTTTGTATATGGATTTCCAGGAATTTCAACTTTGTCTATCAAGTCGATAATCTAAGGCTCTTTATCTGAAGTGTTGTCTTAGGAACTCGAAGATTAGGTGTCGAAGGTGCAGAAAAAGTGCGACGCAAAAACGACGGGGTGTTAAAAGTTCGACGTGTCTGTCTGTCTGTTTGTCTGTCTGACTGTGTGTCTGTCTTTGGCATCGTAGCTCCCGAACGGATGAACCGATGTAAATTTAGTTTGTTTTTGTCTGAAAGCTGAGTTTGTCGGGAGTGTTCTTAGCCATTAGACTTATATTGACCGGGATATAGACCGTGATTACCTTTTTGATTTTTATCGAGCTCCCGATATTTCGACGCAGTTGCATGCATCATGATCACGGAAAACTGACGAAGGAATGAATGAATGTTCTTAGCCATGTTTTATGAAAATCGGTCCACTATACACTAAACACCCCGTCGTTTTTGCGTCGGGGGTTAAAAAAATGAGCACAGTTAATTTGGTCTGTCCAAATCTCGACTACCAATGCATTCTGAACAGCTAGCCCAACCGGGTTAAACCGCCCTAATGGACGCAACTATTTGTCGTTAACAAAGGTCGGATATTCGGTAAATATTCTAGGCAGCCCGTGCACCCGAGCGCACCGGTTGCGGGTTCGGTTCCCGGGCAAATGTTCGGTGTTCGTGTCTGGCGTATTGGTAATTAAATTGCCGTGTTTGCAGTTTATGATAACTAGGGGGACGGGCGGTATTTGAATTTTTAAATCGAACGCTATGAAATCAGTTCACGCGATATAAGAGTGTTCTCCTCGAATTGACCAACAGTTTCTAAGAGTTTTTGACCTTAATGTTATTTCTAAGACGTAATTATAAATCCATACTAATCAATACTAATATTATAAATGAGAAAGTGTGTGTGATTGACGTGATTTTTGAAGTGGAAATAGTTGAAGGGACGGAGAGTAACATAGGCTACCTTTTATCTCTTTCTAACCCCCCACTTCCCTAAAATGGGGGTTGGATTTTGTATGGAGCAATCCGCAAATTTCGAATATAACGCGTGCGAAGCCGCTAGTATTGTAACTTAAAGCGTGATAGGCAACGTCATTTATCACAACTTATACACCATTGAAGCTAAAATTTAAAGCGTGAAAAATTTTAGATTAAAATTATTATAATGTACCTATATATTTTTTAATATATAAAAATTAAAGTTGCTGAACAAAATTACGAAGTTTATGTTCATCAAAAACATTTTGTCAAGTGACCATCACGTCGTCGCGTTTAGTTAAATACGTCTAAATATAAAACACACACATTCCAACCATTCCACCGTTCTGTTCTGTCACTGACTGAGCGAATAAGTGAATGAATGGAATGAGTGAGTCGCGTTGAGCGCAACGACACTGACAGAATCTTACGCACTGAGTGAGCGGCATTACACGCAACGTAACGATGTCTGAGTGTTACGCGCTGTCAGTTGGTAGTCGCATTAGAAGTTAAATAAAATGATTAAAAATGTAATAGAAATGTAATGCTTTTCGAATAAGCACTACGCTAAGTTAATGTAACCCGCTCAGCCAATCGTGTGTACATCTGGAGTCGCATTACCTTCGAGAGACTGGCTTAGTGGCTGGCGACACGAATGTTACCGTAAATTGCGTTATGTTTCCGCAACAGAACTCAACCGCCGATCTGGCGTAAGGCTGTGGCTTGTAATGAAGCGGTACGATGAGGTTAAACAATTTTAATACAGATACGTTGCACAATATTTAATAATTATCTAATAGGTGTGAGAAAATTTTAGTAGGTTTAGTTTAGTTTTATAATGTATTATTATTTTTATAGTTTTACTGTCATTAAAATGAAGTACATAAACACTATAGACAGTAACAATTTACTAATTAAGTAATTTATTTAACGACCCATATCTTATACTTATACTCTTATCAATTCTAAGGTATAACATTTTTGTTTTATATAATGTAGTCATTTCACAAAATAAAAACCAGATCATTCGCTCGCCCTTACCCCAATACTACTTTAGGTCGTCGCAGAATGTATTTTTCTTTCACACCACTCTGTCGGTAAATATCAAACATAATATGCTTTTTTGTACTTAAACTCTTCAATGACTTAACTTTTTTTTCATCACGTATAACAAAAAAAACATTTAACAACATATCGACCGACGACCAGTCTGACCTAGCGCGTAGTGACCCTGCCTGCTAAGCCGCAGGGCAAGGGCATTTATTTGTGTGATGAGCACAGATATTTATTCCTGAGTCATGTATGTTTTCTATGTATATAAGTATTTATATATTATATATATCGTTGTCTGAGTACCCACAGCACATGCCTTCTTGAGCTTACCGTGGGACTCAGTCAATCTGTGTAAGCATGTCCTATATATATATTTTTTTTTAATTTATTTATCTAAAAACACTTATATAATATTTTCTTTACATTTGAACAGCGAGCGAAAATCGCTAACGGTTTATCTGCCGCCGTTGTCGCTCGTTTACATTGTAGGTATTTTTTACTTATTTATCGCTGTCACAAACGCCACATACCAAAGCATAACACCACGCGAAATCTCATATTCTCGCCGCGGTTTGCTTTGATGTGCTTCTAATGAAGACACCTCATGAGCTGAAGGCGCCGCGAAGAATCCGTATCGGCTTTCAGAAACGGGAATATTCGCGTGCTTTGAAAATACCCTGTTTAATTAGCGAGGCATTATTCTCTAGGTTTCCAGGAGGCCCTAAAAATGAGGCAACATTTTGAAGATACTTTATTAGTAACCGCGCTTTGTGAAATTAAAGTTAACCATAAGATAACGAGCTTAATGAAGTTATATATATAACCATTTACTACACACCTTTGAGTAATGTTTATGTTCTCTTTCAAATATTGTATATCAACTTAATAATTAAATAACAATAACGGTGCCAGGTAAAATTTGGCCAATAAAGCTATCACACCAGAGAGTTCATTAAGAAGTATATAATTAAAGTTTTTAATTTGCATTTGTATAAAAGCGCTCACCGACCATCAGTTTGTCGTACGTTTGAAATACTTAGTCAGTAGCACGGTGTTGCATTGCAACTTGTGCTAATTTTATTAAATTGTTTTCTTTTTAGGGTTTCGTAGTCAACTAGGAACCCTTATAGTTTTGCCATGTCTGTCCGTCCGTCCGCCCGTCTGCGGATAATCTCAGTATCAATCACGCCGACAAAGTGCAAAAATAAAAAGTGGAAAAAATATTTTGTTAGGATTTTTTTTTATTCCAACTCCAACGTGTGATATATTGTTGGATAGGTATTTAAAAATGACTAGGGGTTTACTAAAATCGTTTTTTGATAAAACTAATATTATCGGAAATAATCGCTCCTAAAGGAAAAAAAAGTGTGTGTGTCCCCTCTAACTTTTAAACCGTAATTATGTTTTAAAAATATGAAAAAAATCATAAAAGTAGAACTTTATAAAGACTCTAGGAAAATTGTTTTGTACTTGATAGGTTGATTAGTTTTTGAGAAAAATACGGAAAACTACGGAACCCTACACTCAGCGTGGCCCGACACGCTCTTGGCCGGTTTTTTCATACAAGTTTCTAATTCAAATTATGTAGACAGGTATTAATAATTTGTATGCTAGCCTGCGTGTGCTATGTTCCACTTTGAGTCCCAGTTCACGTAAACATTTAAACGCCCAAAGAAAGGTATTTGGAAAAAGAGGCTGGAATTAAAGCAAACCTGTCTAACCAGAGGTCGTAAACATGTCTGAAAAAGTAATGTACGTGTACTGAATAAACTGACGGATATTTATAACGAAAACCCTAGGAAAATAAATAGGTATAAATAGAAAAAAATCACGTTGGAGACAGATTTGACTATGAAGTATTCGCTTAAATTAAAAGGTAATCCACTTATTTTGAAGAATATTGCATAATTCAATTGCTTTTTTATTTAAATCCACATACTTTAATATCTATATTAATCAGTCAATTAATTAGCACATTTAAATATAAAAAGAATAACGAGCTTAGCTGTGATCTCACTATGTATCTTAAAATGCTGAAATCATCGAGATTAAATCGATAGGTCGTTGCAATTTGTGCCGTGACTAGGATCATCAAATGTTGATTTAAATGATTTTTACACATACTTAAAATTGTAAATGAGACTTAATCGCGTATAACTATGTTTTTAACACTGACTGACGTTTCAAAGACGACATTTTCCCCGTGGTCTCGTAGCTGTTTTAAGTAATTGCAAGTTTTATGTATTATCAAATGTTATGCATTAAAATTTAAACCGTACACTGATGGTAGCCAATTCAACGGCTATCAATTTACGTCCGCGTTAATTGCGCACACGTGGCGTCTCGTTAGCTGTAATCTTATGGTATATCCAAAAATACTGAAATCATCAATCGGTAAGTTGTTTCAATTGTTGCCGTGACCAGGATTATCAAATGTTATGCATTAAAATTTAAACCGTACACTGGTGTTATCCAATTCAACGGCTATCAGTTCACGTCCGCGTTAATTGCGCGCAGGTGGCGCTGCGCGCCTCCGAACAAATACCTCTCTATCAATCTAGCTCCGTCGGAATTGTTTTTGCAGACAACTCGAGTGGTTTGTTTACACGGGTAGCGTGCATTAGAGAATTGTTTAATTAAGGTACTAATTAACGGGTAATGAGGAATGGGTTAAGGTCGTGATGATGTAGGGCATTGCAAGGACTGTGTCGCGAATCACGCGAAACTTGTAAGTACAAAAAAGATCACAAAATGTCATTTTATCACAAAACATTTTTGCAATTTTTTTTGCGGTGCTAAATCTTACCTTGCGTTGCTAGGTTACTCTAGATAAATATCTTACAATCTCATAAAATAAAGTGTTTTTATAGTTGCTCTTTCCAGTGTTTGACATTATATATGTATTTAGTGGCCAAATAATTCTAAGCATTACACTATATGTATGTACAAATTGAAATTCTGGTTACACATTCAAATAAATAAAAATGGACCCATGCATGCTATGCCTGATATCTACTAAGATTAATGATAATACAAAGCTTGTAGAATGTAATAACCCAAAGCGTTAGCTAATACATTTATCCGCTAAATCCATAATTAGATTTGCATATTACAACCATATTTACAGTAATTAGTGTAAGGCGCTCCAAAAGTCACACAAACGGGGAGTAAGCAAGTTATTCCATATTGTTATGGCTCAAGTTGCTGAAGCAAGTATGATGTCTTAATTACTGTTATATCTGCTTGGTTTTTACTTTAAGTTAGTGTTCTGTTTTTGTTTATTTTGCAACCGAGTTGTTTTATTGGTGTATTCATTATTAAAGTACAGTCTCGTTAGGATTACGCGCGCCTGCTTTATGCTGTGTTTACTCGTATTGTATAATGAAAATGGGGGTTATAAACGTTTACGTCAGTAGTCAATATTGAAATAATTATAATAAAAAAAAAACAACGAAATAATAAAATGAATGATACTACCTATGGCCAAACAAAATTGTTGTCATACTTAGCAAGATTTTTTATTTTTTAGAATTGTTTTTATTTTTTTATACGATTTCGTATTCGTGTCGACATAATTTTGGTTCAATTTTATTATTTAATCGTTGAAAATTAATTTTTACTTAAAATCTTGAAAATGAAATCTCAACCTAAGTCTATATGTGCATCTAATACTTATTATCCCTTTTTTCACACTTTAATTTGAGCAAACATAAAGAATGTTTGCAAAATCCTTAAATAACAAAATTCCCATTACATGACGACAGTATATTCTCGTGAAATGCAACACCGTTCCCTCGCGTACAAACATATTTCCACGCCAGTTATTCTTAACGAGAAAACTGCATTCTAATTAAGTAGGTAGCCGAATTCGTGGCTGCAGGATGCAAGGATTCATCACCGGGAGAGGATGTGTTGGTAGTGTGCTGGCGTTTCTGGGCCATTTTTTTTTCAAAGTTGTCCACCCCACTTTTTTTTTTGATTTGGAAAGTCTTATGTGGTATCCAATCAGAATATCAAGCTCTTTCAATCCTTATGGGTAGAAAAAAAGTGTCCCATGGTTTTTTCCCATTCCGTTACCATTTTTTCTTACATTTTGTATGGCGGTAACGGAATAGAAGGTCTGAAAAATGTATGGAAATCTTGGGACATTTTTTTTCTCCTATCAGGATCGAAAGACCTCGCGATCCTGAGTATGAATCGCATAAAAATACCCATGTTACAAAAAAGTGGGGTGGACAACTTTGAAAAAAATGGCCCTTCTGTGCATTTTCACAAAATAAAATTTAAAAGTGGAAATATCTTCCTCGGATAAGTCTTGAACTTACTCCAGCGCTCTGCCAATTGAGCCACCAAGGCTACAAAATTTTCCTCCACTTAGGTCAATGACATCGATTACAAACGTTTCTGCTAATCAAAAGTTTAAAAAGGTTTTCATAAAAAGTTGGCCAAAATATGATTCTAACAAATCTTATATCTCTTTTCTCAGAATCGATAACACTCTGCAATAAAGAAAAACGTTCAAAAATTCATTCTAGTTACTTCATCCTGGCAGGCAATCATGGACGCGCGATAAATGATATAACATCGTTCCGTCCCTTTCGCAATATTTGCAACTGCGATAGGGACGGCCTGATGTTTTATCGTTTATCGCGCGACCATGCTATTGGTGCTGGTTTAGTTAAGAGGTTTTATACGTTTTCTGAATTTTTTATACAATTTGTTCTGACATTTTTTTATCACCGGAATAGCATCTGCTAGTAGTTCTGAGTAAAACGAGAAAACAAACACCAGGGTTTGTGAGAATCGGGTTTCGGAAAACGTGAATATTATTCTTAGAATATGAATAAATATTTTTTTTGTTAAACAATTGACGACTGTTTATTTAGTTTTGTTATCAAGAATAATACATACGATTTTTGTTTCTTAGACTGACAGTATAACAGACAGATGAATAAAATTGGAAACGGATGCTGTGCATTTTCGACGAAATCCTCATTTAAATTCGACTATATCAAATTGCACTCTAAAGGTTATAATGAGAATAGCGTCATGATTTAAAATAATACAGGTGATTCAGGAGATGTGAGCTTCTCTCTCTCTCTCTCTCACTCACGATCAAAAATACATAAAAATACAAAATTATTTATTTGTCCCACGTATACAATTGTACATAGGTTGTTACATTTCTATCAGTTTCACTATGTGGCGCTTTGCAAATTTTGAGAACATGCATGTCAAAATATAAATTAATTCATCATCATCATCATCCTCTTTGCGTTACTCCGGAATTAGCCTGGGGGTCCACTTTGACAACTAAATTTGGCGTGTGCACCAGTTTTACGAAAGCGACTGCCATCTGGGACCCATTTCTACTGAAAATTACCAGTTACAAGCGGAAGTATCTGCCCAACTTGACATATCAGACATTGACAACCACTTATTGTAACTTGTAGCTTCGAGAAATGGGCCCCTGACTTTCCAATCCGAAGGGTAACTTTGCCATTTTTTTCAAATTTGTCCACCCTACTTTTTTTGGATTTGGAATTTTTTATGTGGTTTCCACTCAGAATCCCGCTCGCTCTTTCAATTCTAATGGGAGAAAAAAAGTGTCCCAAGGTTTTTTTCCCATTCCGTTACCATTTTTTCATACATTTTGTATGACGGTGACAGAATGAAAAGTTCGAAAAAATGTAAGGAAATCTTGGGGCTTTTTTCTTCAATCAGGATCGAAAGACCTCGCTACTCTGAGTATTAATGGCGTAAAAATACCCATGATACAAAAAAAGTAGGGTGGACAACTTTGAAAAAAAAAATGGTCCAACTAGGCCTTATTCGGATTAGTAATTAAATAACTTACATATATTTTATATATTCTCGTATGTTCAAAACTGCGCTATCACTAAGTTATAAGCAACTGTGGATCTATCATGTCCGGAATAAAGTCTTAATAAAAAATAAATATTTGGTACCCGCATTTTCACTAACCTCCAAAAAACACGTGAAAAAAATTATTCAAACTCTCAATTATTCTCGTCAAAGGGCATATTTTTATTTTCTTGTCTGTTTTACTTTTTTCGATTCCGCATGAGAAAAAAAATGTCTCATGTTTTAATTTCCACTGAGTTCCAATTTCTCATACAACTTGTTTGATCGTAACTCAGAGGAATGCAAAAAAAAGTTTGGAAATTTTGGGACATTTTTGTCTCCTATTAGAATCGATAGAGCTTATGATTCTGTGTAGAAAAAGTGCAAAAAAAAACAGAAATAAAAAAAGTGGAATCGACAACAAAATAAAAATATGTCGAAAAATCGTTTGTTGCTTCCATATCCTCACAGCGCCACTGAGTGCGAATGGGGTACCATTCATTTCTCTAAATACACGTGAATTTCAGCGCATCGTACGTGACGCCATGATATATTAGTTGTTTCATTGAGCGAGGAATTTTCTTCGCGTTGACGGAAACGCTGGCGCGTGCTCTTATGTAAATGGGCGCGCAAGAGTTTTGCTGTGTCTACAGTTTTGAAATATATCTTAATTTGAGTGAAGCTTTTTGTTTATGGGGGAAGGAATATATGGTGATGGGTAGAATATGATTCTGAGTGCGGTGTGGTTTATTACAAGTATTTATAGTTTTATGTATTTTTTAGTAAATTATTTTGTTTTCTGGGAATAACCTGTAAGGTTTTTTTCCCTTGTTCTTCGTAGATAACCAAGTTTGATAACTGGTTATATATGAGGAAAAATAATTCTTCTTAGCTAACTGGGTTCTGAAATAGGATTTTTTGTTTACCTGTTTATGAAATGGGATTATTTTTCCTCGTAGAAAACCATTATTTTTTGCAGTTTTCTATGAAGATTTTTTTTCTTCTTATGGAATAAACTATTCCCCTTAGAAACCCAAATAAAATAACGGCTTTCTACGAGGAAAAATAAACCCATTTCATAACCGGTTGAGCCAAGAAGAAAAAATATGCTTCGTAGAAAACTGAACAAAATAATGGATTTCTACAAAAAAAAATCCTATTTCAAAACCCAGTTAGGTAAGAAGAATAATTTTTCTCATACAAAACCAGTTATCAAACTTGGTTATCTACGAGGAGCAAGGGTTTTTTTTTACATCCGTCACTGATTGGGGTTTTTTCCAGTTTATTCCGGCTTTATTAATTATGATCATCCTCCTTGCATTATCTTGGCACTTGCCACGGCTCACGGGAGCCTGGGGTCCTCTTTGACGACTTTTAAATTTAGTATGGTACCTAATAAAAATATGATGCATTTTATAAAAATCTGGGCTGGTGGTCGGCTTTCGTAAAACACCAAAGTAAAATGTGTAGATCTGGATAATTGCAGTCAATCAATATGGTGGTAATGTTTGACAAATTCTAGAAACTCAACTGTGCCTTTTAATTTGTTTTATGTGTATACAATAATAAAATTGGAGTACCAACATAAACAGCAATAATATTTAACCAAATTAGCCTGCAAGATAAGAGGCTTTATAATAAATTCACCACGAAATATTTTCACAACCTCAAGACGGTTACTACCGTACCTTTATCGTTTAATTTAACCGAACAACATTATGAAAGGGGCACAGCAGTTAAAAAACTTATTTATTAAGGCGAGGAGCGTCGTTTGCGGAATTAAGGCGATCTTTGCTTGCGACATCTTTGATAAGCTTACGGATTGTGGGGGCACTCAACGAGCGTTCTGAGGGTGAATTATTAGTTGATGTTTATATTATACTTGTTTTTGACACAGTTGTAATGTTCTTACAACTTGTAAATTTTTGACAGTGTTGGATACGATTGTGGTAAAATAATCGTTCGCGTAAAATTTGTCATGACGACCGGTCTGGCCTAGTAACCCTGCCTGCTGCTACGCCGTGGTCCCGGGTTCAAATCCCGGTAAGGGCATTTATTTGTGTGATGAGCACCGATATTTGTTCCTGAGTCGTGGATGTTTTCTATGTATATAAGTATTTGTATATTATATATATCGTTGTCTGAGTACCTGCAACACAAGCCTTCTTGAGCTTACCGTGGGACTCAGTCAATCTGTGTAAGAATGTACTATAATATTTATTTATTTTCCCCTCACTAGCTCGGAAACACGTGTTTTGTCCTTTAATACCAGCGGGTAAAAACGCATTTTATCCACTAGTGGGTAAAGTAATTTGACCTTGAATAAAGTCAAATCAACTGCTTTAAAATTGATAAAAGTAGGTGAATCTAGTAATAAAGATGATTTACCACCTATGGAACTACTGGAAGCAGTGTTAAACGCATTTTTTGCGTTGTAGTTTCCTCGCTATAGTGAGGGGAAAAGTTTTGTGTTACACTCGGGTGCAAATGTATTTTACTTCTCGTGTGTTAAAAAACTCGCAAGTTCAGGATTCTATTCACGAACCACTCGCTTCGCTCGTGGTTAAACTATAGAATCCTTTCACTTGCTCGTTTTTCAATTCCACACTCGGCGTTAAAATACAACTTTGCCCCCTTGTATAACAAATAACTATTATTTTATCATAAATGATGATACATTTTACACAAACGATAATTTTAAAATATGTTGAACGATAAACGTCAGAATACTTAAAAAGGCAATGTCTGTATTTCTTAAAGTTCAATTAAAATGATTTGAGTGGCTCATAAAGTCAAACTCATGCCTCCTTTTTAACATTAAAAAAACCACAACGGTGGAACACATAAAACATGCACATGAATTCATACAAGGCTGTAAAATAAAGTTGGCATAAACTAGAAGATACAAGCAAAACAATCTCACAAAATTGAATCTTTAAAATAAATACCGCTTCAAGTAAATTATATAAACCGAGACCAACCAGTAGATTATAAAACAAATTTTAATTTAAAAATAGAAGGTTGAAACAAAACCAAAGGTTTTGTGGCCCCCGTTCAGTTCCGCAGCGAAATGGAATATTTTAATCGGATTATTAAGATAAATAGGACGCAAGTGGATCGGAATTAAGCATTATTTCGTGCGTCACCGCCCTAATGCAGGACTAATTTTATTTATTCACCAAAAGCCTCTCTGAGTTCCTGAAGCCGATTCTGTTCCATGATTAAAAATGGTTTTAACTCAGTCTGATACGGCTTTCTTTGGAGCCGCTCAAATGTTGTCAGCTATATTCTCAGAACAAAACAAGTCAGGAAACGAGCGGTCGTAGCACACTCAGCATTATCGCATCGGTGCATCCCTATACTAAGGACTGTATCGTTAAGTATAAGGACAAAACAAACCTCGTCTAAATGTTGACATGTGCATAATTTTGTATTATTATGTTCCGAGAGTATGATCTTAAGGTATTGGTAAGTACTATTTGATATAAGAAGGTCTGATTTTTTTTATTTTAGGGACTTTATGGTACTTTCATTAAGGTCTAGCAAATAAATTTCGGACAACCCCTATCTGGCTTAATTTGAGAATATTTCAATGACTCTTTGTACGATTTCAACAAACAAAGGTTAATATGCTGCCAAAATATATTTTTTAAGAGTCCTCTTCATGGTTTTTCCAATTGGGTACTTGTAGAATAAATGCGGCGAATTTATATAATTAAAAAAAACGCAATTTTGAGCAACGTTCCGGATTACCGTAAATGTTTGATGCTAGCAGGATGAGAGAAACAGATAAAAAAATTAGCCATAGGCCAAAATCTAATTGACATTCATGGTGTTTGAACAGTGCTTAAACCAGATCGATATAAACAATGTATGATAGTCAAATTCGACATCAAAGTCGGAGTTAGAGTAAGCACCATGCCACATTCTCTAAATGGCCGCCATACACAGATCCTGAACTATATTTTTTTTAAATAACAGTGGCTAGACTATTTCCAGATATTCTGCTTTGTGGATCATGTGTCGTTGAGGTTCGCACCATACAATTTTTTTTCGCAATCGTATCGTCTTTTACGCACTTTGTGAATTTTCTAGTAGCATTTGTCCGGAATCGTAATTGGTACTCGGGAGGATTAAGTCAATACTGTCTAAACCGTATGCTTTACGTCGAGTTTCTAGGACAAAATGTGTACCTTATTATGTGCCTTATTAAGCCCATGGCTTGTTATAAGAAAAAAATATAATAGCAAATAAATACGGCTACTCAAAGTTGTCTTCATACTTAACGATACAGTCTTTATACTCTCTCATGGCCGATCTATTGCACTTCTGAATAGTGCGACAAGGACGGCCTGATGTGATAAGGTTTATCACGCTGTTAAGCCCTCAGATTTTCTACTTTAAAAAATACATTAAAATAAAGTGATAAAATAAGAGATAAAAATAGTTATTTGTTTTACAAGGGGGCAAAGTTGTTGTTTAACCGCACGTGCCAATATTGAAAGATTCTAATATTGAACCGCGAGCGTAGCGAGTCGTTCAAAAAGTGAAATCTTGAGCGTTGCGAAGGTTTCAAGGCACGAAGGTTAAACATACTTTGCCACCGAGTGAAACACAACACGAACAAAATACTGACTGTAAAACATCAAACTAAATCAAATCCATCGATTTATTCAATAATTTATGATTCAAAATCATCATTTATAGGTAAAATCTACCAGCCCGCTTAAGGCATCAAATTAAAATTTGTATGAAATTACTTTGCACTCTTGTAGATAAAATGCAATTTTGCTATCCGTTTTTGAATAACAAAGAAAGCCTTTACCAGTTGGTGTGGTGAAAAATAATATAATGACATGTAAGGGGCACACTAAGCAAATATTGCCTTAGCCCGTGTCATGGAATGTACGCAGAGGCAGTACAGAGACTTGAGAGTTGATGAAATCTAAAAAAAGTGGGCTATATAAATATCATAATCGTTAAGACAGAATAGGCTTCCAAGACTGTTAGTGTTATTGCCGTTTATTCCGTTCTATTGCCTGATTTTATCATGTTTTCCGTGTTGCATAATTAAGCAGTTCCTGCTTTTCTGGGGCTAAGTGGATAGAAAGATCAAGGAGATATAAATATTCAAGAAATCGAGGCAGACAGTTTATCTTTTGGCTATTTTATTTGTCACTCAATTAAATCTCAGACTCCTTACTGATTAATATTAAACTTTACAAATAAACCAGTAATGTCCATTAAAAAACTAATGCGTAAAATTAGATCTTTGAAACCCTTGAAATCCATCTAAAATCGACGAATTACACGACGCTATTCAATTCACAAAGGATATTTCAACATTTATATATTTCTGGGAAGTATACGTTGACCAGCCCTTGCACAGCCACCGAAACCTCCCGGCCCTCTAGCAAAGAATGCAACCACTGACGTCCCGTATCGTTTCGTAATTTTATCTCTCTATCGTTCCCCGTATTGGCGTGACAGAGCCAATTGCACATCTTTGCTAAGGGGAGCCAACAATTGTACGTTTTGCTAGAGTCCCAGATTCTTTATTCAAATTCCGAAATCTCTACACAGTCGGACAAAGCTGCGAAAGTCAGGGCTTTTGTACCGTGTAAATTATTATTGAGGCAAACCGGTACGATCGGCTCACTCCGAGATATCCAGGGATATAACTCCCACATTGAGTCATGGGATAAATGACCATTGTTGGCCGACTGGGTTTTACCGACTGCGCCAGTCATTGTGTGCTCTGAACGACTGGTTTGTTTTGACATGGTTTAACATTATGGGTGAATGGGTCATATTATACAGGGAGTCGCTGGTTTTTGCTGTGTTGATAGGCGTAGGAGGACGGGATGATGTATGAAAAATGTCGATACGCTTACCGATGCATCGACCGCATAAAACAATGTACGTTTTCATTCTAGCCATATAATTACGTATACGTAATTTTTTAAAGCTGTAATTATAATGAACTTTTGAAAACGAATTATGGCAACTATTAATAACAATCTGGGCAACCGAGCTTCGCTCGGTTCTGTTTCGTATCCTTGACATGTGTCGCCATCTAGTTCAAAAATGAATAGTACCTACATCGAGCGAAAGAATTCTCAGCCTTAACAACACAACTACTCCACACGAGATGGCGCGCATTTCGCCACAAAAACTCAAATAGTGTATTTTCTATTCGTTTTAGCCTTGACCTGTGTCGCCATCTAGTGTTTGCAATAAATAGTACTTACATCGACCGAAAGAATTCTGTCTTAACAGTACAACTACTGCACACGAGATGGCGCGCGAAGAAAAACGCATGAAAACTCGAAAATTCGCGTTTTCCGGGACCTAAGGATAAGTTAGACCGATTTTTCACCCCCAAAAACCCCCACATAACAAATTTCTGCGAAATCGTTAGAGCGGTTTCCGAGATTGTCAGTGTAAATAAATATATATATAAATAAATAAATAAATAAATAAATAAATATACAAGAATTGCTCGTTTAAAAGTATAAGATTAGGTGGAGTGTAAATAAGTTGGATTATGAAATTCAAAGCCAATACTTGATGAGATCAAATGAAATTACTCTAATTCGGAGTGTTAAAACTAATCAATGATGTGTAATATCAATCAGTTGGCTTTGTCTACTATTAAATGTTGATCTGGTTTATTAGGTTTCATATATTAAGGACTCAGTTTTAGAATTATGCGGAATTAAGTTTAGAAGACAAATAATGGAATGTTGCCTAGTAAATATTTTTCTACCTATAGGACGATGCATTGTTTTATTTTTGCTTTAGAATTCAAAGCATTTTTTGCATTTTTTTATAGTTTTACAAGATTTTTACACTATCTGATAATGGATTGCTTTTGAAAATCTACTCCAAAAATTGTATGCTTGATATAATGTTAATTCATTACCCATTTACTCCAAAAAACGCAAGGATAACTTGAGACTTGCAGTAAATAACGAATATATTCATACAGGTAAACCGTAACAAAAGCGTTTTTATTTTTATTTTATGCAATACTAGCTGTTGCCCGCGGCTTCGCTCGTATTAATTTCGAAAATTTCGGAATGCTCCATACAAACTTTCACTCCCCATTTTAGGGAAGTGGAGAGTTAGAAAGAGACAAAAAGTAGCCTATGACACTCTCCATCCCTTCATCTATCTCCACTTAAAAAGCCACGTCAATTCGTCTCCCCGTTTTGCCGTGAAAGACAGACAAACAAACAGACACACACACTTTCCCATTTATAATATTAGTATGGATATACAGTAGACATGTACAGATCAATTTTATTTCGTGTCTCGTTTTTATTACAAACCTGTAAGTATAAGTGCTTAGTATGCTGTGCCATCTTGGCTCTAACATTCATCTGTCTCGGTTTTGGGCAAGTTTAAAAAAAAAATCTGTCCAAGAAAAATATTTCACACCAGTAACTAAGAATATTCACATAAATTTAGAGCAAGTTACGCGTGCTGAGTCGAGTAAGTACAAGTGCTTAGTATGCTGTGCCATCTTGGCTCTAACATTCATCTGTCTAGGTTTTGGGCAAGTTTAAAAAAAAAAATCTGTCCAAGAAAAATATTTCACACCAGTAACTAAGAATATTCCCCCGTGATAAGGCCGATCTTGGTATATGGATGCGAAGCTTGGACGTTGACCCTGAAGGAGGAGAATAAGCTCCGAGCGGAAGATCTTCAGAAAGATTTTAGGCCCTAAGACGAGAGGATGGCTCTTGCCCTTGGAAAGAGCTAAACGTCATCGGCGAAGAATTCTCGTCTGCGAGCTCGGCCATGTGGAGACGTGCAAACCACAATAAATACGGCCGGTCGGAAGGCCCATTTTCCAGAAAGACCTGCGTGACCTTCAAGCTCAGATTGCACAGGATATGGCGGAATCTAGTTTCCACTTCGGGTCGCTGAGCCATCGCAGTAAGTAAGTAAGTAAGTAACTAAGAATATTCACATAAATTTAGAGCAAGTTACGCGTGCTGAGTCGAGAAATACCGGGAACTGGAAAATTATTTCCTAGAATGTTTTAGCGTAAGCTCCGACATGAATTAAAATGCTCTCAGCCCTTAAACTAACGTCTTACGAAGAATGTTAGCTTACCAAACCACAATATATATATTTTTTAGCTTATATTGTTTCCCACTGCTGGGCAAAGGCCTCCCCTGTTTTCCGCCACTCGTCACGGCTCTTTGCATGCTCCCGCCAATCGCCACAAAATGAGTTCAAGTCTTTCCGCCATCTCATTTATGGCCTACCTCGGCCTCGGGTAATTTGTGGTGCCCATTCGGTCGCTATTTTGGCCCATCTCTCTGGATGCATCCGACAGATGTGACCTGCCCAATCCCACATGAGCTTGGCTGCCTTTACACCCACAATATTATAATAGCTTAAAAAGTTAATGTTGAAAGTTCGTCTTGTTTAACACTTTCGCTACCAAGAACCCGACTGTCGGGCACACCGCTCGTAGAAGCGTAGCCGATTACATGGGTTTCCCCGTATGTAGCGAAAATGTCGTAGCGCCGCGTAGAGCCCGGTTTCGAAAGTGTTAAATATGGCGGTTTATAAAAATATCAGGATTTGAAAACAAGTTATAAAAGTACGCAGAATATGCAAATCGGCTTCTAAGCATTGAACAACATAAGATGTGTTAACTCCAAATTATCCAAAATCATAGATAAACTTCTCTCAAAGAGAGGCAATCAGAGTCGCGCGCCGCACAGAGATACCAATCAGGCCCCGTAGCCGAATGGCATTTCTCCGACGCCAAACGAAAGCGATACGCCGCTGGCTCTGTCGCGCCAATACGCAAGCGCGATAGAGATAGATATCTACTAGCGCTTCGTTTCGTGAGCATTTCGTGAGCGATTGTGCCATTCGGCTAGCCACCCTGGGTTCATAGCCAAAACCGCAATCACTTACGCGGCGTAAAATATCATATAGCGTTCTCTACGGTTCTTCTGTATTGGCACGACAGAGTAAGACTGCGTTTCCAACGCCACATATCGTCAACCATTGTCACTTCAGCTAGGCCGGCTGACTCACTTTCACTCGAACATCCAGAGACATCCTACCCTCATCGCTCATGGAATTTGCGTAATTTAATAGAAAAGTTCGCGGGTTGACACCATGCAAACACCTTCTGGCTCAAATTGTAAACAACATTACAAGTTTCGCATTACGACGCGTGTACAACGAGACGGGAGCGAAAAACTTGGCGACGATGAAACAATGTTGTTAAATTATACTTTGTGGTGACACGAAGAATTTCGGTTAACAATGAAACGTATTTGTTTTAATAAGATTTTGGGCTCTATATGAGATTGTTTGTTTTCTTTAACTACGGCTTTGTTTACGGAATTACTTAGTAGAAATATTATGATGTTTTTCCTTTGCGTTGTCATATAGGGTTCTTCATGAAAAGGGTTCTTAACGCATTAGTAGTTCCTCCATTATATGGTGTTCTATGTCTGAAAGGCCCTTATATGCTTCAAATGTAATAAGGTGCTTTCTACACGAAAATCAAGAACACCAATAATCTGCTACAGCTACTGAACGCTAATTATTATGGCTTAAACTTTCTCTCGCTGCTCGCCAACTCATTTTTAATTGATAACTTGTCGGATGTCGCTCCTCGCTCATCGTTCGCGGTATGATCAGTTATCAGAAGTTATATACATAACTCCGTACTCGACATTCTTCTAAAATGCCCGTACATAAAATATGGCCACAAGCAGGCCACTAGGCTTCAATCAATATAAAAAGAAAACAAAAACGGCGAAGAATGTTCGTCGCTCGCTCGCTGCTCCCAGGAAAGTGTGGTTTTACTTCGCATCTCGTTTTTCTTGAGTGGTAAATTTTGTGCTGATAAATTATCAGAGACTTGCTTTGTTTATGAGATTTTATTTTATCACTGTTATAGTAATAACAATCGAAGTGCATGTTTTTTTAGTTCTCTAGTTAATAAGGAAAGAAAATGCAAGCACTAAATGTTTAGTAAGCCAACTATGTCAAACACTACAGTATATGTAGCAAATAAAATATTTATCTTTGTCTATGAATAAAATTGAATAAAATCTTTATTGATGCATCGGAACGATGTTTAAACGGGTGTCACTATGCGTACAATAATTATAATTAAATATGTTTTTTTTTCCTAAACGTGTTTTAGTAACTGGAGAAAAAAAACAACGTAGCTTGTTCAAACCGTACCTTAAAAACAATAATATATTAAGCAAAAATATGATGAAAATATGATGAACTACAGTATGGGGTTCTTCAAAAAAGGAGTGTACAAGTTTCTAATGGGTCGGCAACGCGCACGTGACACCCCTTGAGTTGCGGGCGTCCATAGGTTACGGTGACCACTTTCCATCAGGCGGGCCGTATACCTGTTTGCCACCGACGTGGTATTATACCTAGTATGATAATGATAGTTTATCAATTTCAAGGAAGTAGCTTTCACAGGAAGGAGCTTTCTCTTTTATAGGATGCAGCTCAAAGCTAGCAAAGCGAATCTAAATATCTCTCCAAGTGTTCCAAGAAGTTGTATTGTACCAGTTCACTTTGAGACACGGATATTTGCTTTGAGCCATAAAACCTAATTAATGAATATTTCACACTATTCAGACTGCAATTTCAGTTGAAGTTATTTTATCATTAGTTGCAGATATTATGTACCCGTGACGCTGCGTACTGTATGTAATTTACCTAATAATACTAACTCTTGGTCTTCTCACGAGTTACACAAAAACCTAACATTATTTATTTATAAAAAACATGTTAATATAACCTTACAGTATAACCAATATGTCACGAAACTTAGATAACAAAAACAAAGAGAGAAAAAGACAAAAAAAAAGAGAATAAGAAAAAGAAAATTAATCAATTCATCTGGGCGATAACGTCACAACGTGGTTCCGTTGCGTCGTTTGCCCCGGTGTTGGATTCGGCAGGTTGCCCCGGAACCGCCGAAAACCACACCTTTCAGCCATAATATATATACATTTTACCACTCTTTTGATAGCTGAAAACCATGTGGAAATTAGATAGATCGTTTTTGAGGTTATCGCGAACATACAGACAGTATTTATTATACTTTGTAGGTTACACTTATTAAGGCCCCCACTGACTATCAGTCAGCCGGACGGCAACGGTCTGTCAGTTAAAAGTAAAAAGTGATAGCTGAAAATTGATTGCCGAACGGCAACTGTGGACTGATAGTCAGTTTTTAATAAATTAGATTTTGGCAAAATAATATTTACATATATTATCAGCTTCAACCTGACTAAATTAAACATATTAAACTAAAACCAAACTGCATTCAAATTTAACGCAAACTGCACCTGTCTCAGTACGTGAAGTTTTTAACAGCACGCAACTAGTAAGAAGGCAGTTTTGAATAAATTTCTCCGCGAACAAAGGAGCCGCGTATTATATTAATTAGGTAACTCGTTAAGAGTACAGCGAAATGCTTTTCAAGTTGGTTAGTGTGAACATTTGATCTGTAATGATGTTAAAACTTACGGAAGACTACAGTCTTTAACAATTCTTGAAATGAAGATTTAAAGCCACTAGTCTAGCGGAATAAAAAAGAGCCATATAATTTATTTTATTTGCTGTTTCTGTTTTCTTACTTGTGTATTTTGTAGTTATCATGAATAAATAATTGATTGATTGATTGATTGATTGATTGAATATGTACATTGTCCACTGCTGGGTACATGCCTCCTCTATCATTCTCCCATATAAGATCGACAATAACAGTTGCGTTTACTCCTCTACGGAGTGTGAACGTTTGCTAGAATGCGTAATTGACCAAGTAACAGTTAATAACCTAACCATAAAATTTAAATTTTTAAAAATACCTCCGACATAGTGGACCGGTTTTCACGAAACATACAAATCTAAATCTAAATCGTTGTTGTTTATACTTACTATGTTGTTTTCTGTATGGAGGTGTGTAATAAAGAGTATTTGTATTGTATTGTATTGTATTGTATTGTAAATCGGTTCATCCGTTCGGGAGCTACGATGCCACAGATAGAGAGAAAGACAGACAGACACGTCAAACTTATAACACCTCGTCGTTTTTGCTAATGATTACAGATTACATACACTTTTGTAGCTACACGCTTTCATTGGTTCTGTTTATGGCTTACAGTAACACTCAGGGATATTTGTACTTAGTTTTCCCCGTCTTAGCATAGTAAACAGATATTAAAGTTGTGACTGCTCGTTCACTGAAAAGATCACTCCCAACTAGTACGATCTCCGAAGTGTACTAGTTCGTTCTTTTAGGACATTTAGTACAGTAGTACACCGAGAGAGCGAGAGACAAATTGTGCATATGGTGTACAGTAACGCTCGCTCGTACTAGCCGAGAGCTGATCGGCCGTTTTCGCGCGCTCTCGGTCCGAGTCAGTCGGTTCTAGTTCGGTTGCAGTCGGATTCGTCGGATTCAGTCGGGTCGCATCGCTAAAATCGAATTTAAAAAAGTTATGGCTGTCGGACGCATCTTAATCTAAAAGTAGTATTTGCGGTTAGGTAGGTTGTGTATGTATGTAGGGTAGTCATAAAACTGTATTATAATTATGTATAACGTATTTATTTATATGATATAACGTCTATATTGCTATAGTTTGTAGGTTAGGTATAGGTTTAGCTTAGGAACGTCTACCGTCTCCAATTCTCCTTTAACTGCTCTAAGGTTAACTGGAAGAAATCCCTTAATGGGATAAGTTCGCCTTTGTACAAATGATGTGTGTGTTCTTTTTTTTTTACTGTGTGCGCCTAAGAAGGCGCAAAAACGAGATGGCGCCACTAAAATGCGTTGTTGCCATCGATTACTTGTAGATGGCGTTAAGTGCCACTTTCGACATAGATTTATGGCTCAAAAGTAACACTTAACGCCAATCTACAGGTAATCGACGGAAGTTCTTAGGCGGTCGCATTTTAATGTATGGGGTGGTATGATCTTCTATGTTACTTAATATATATCACAACTTAAACGAGGTGACAAAGACGGCAATCCGCTAATGGTTGCAGCGCCATCTGTTGAATAATGTAGGGAACTAGCGCTTTGTGCGGCGCCAGCGTTTTACGTAAGCGTCTAATTTGTATAATAAGTACGGTGTAGGAAAAATGGCGGCGATGGAAGACTGGGTAAATGACAGGGCAGACAGAAATTAACATTATTAGAGTGTTTGAATTAATTAACTAACTACTACTAACAACTTTACTAACAAAAAAAACCGGCCAAGAGAGTGTCAGGCCACGCTCAGTGTAGGGTTCCGTAGTTTTCCGTATTTTTCTCAAAAACTGCTGAACTTATCAAGTTCAAAACAATTTTTCTAGAAAGTCTTTATAAAGTTCTACTTTTGTGATTTTTTTCATATTTTTCAAGCATATGGTTCAAAAGTTAGAGGGGGGGGGACGCACTTTTTTTTCCTTTAGGAGCGATTATTTCCGAAAATATTAATATTTTCAAAAAACGATCTTAGTAAACCCTTATTCATTTTTAAATACCTATCCAACAATATATCACACGTTGGGGTTGGAAAGAAAAAAATATCGGCCCCTTTTTTACATGTAGGGGAGAACTCGCAATAAAACATTTTTTTCCATTTTTTATTTTTGCACTTTGTTGGCGTGATTGATATACATATTGTTACCAAATTTCAGCTTTCTAATGCTAACGGTTACTGAGATTATCCGCGGACGGACGGACGGACGGACGGACGGACGGACGGACGGACGGTACGGACGGACGGACGGAACGGACGGACGGACGGACGGACGGACGGACGGACGGACGGACGGACAGACAGACATGGCGAAACTATAAGGGTTCCTAGTTGACTACGGAACCCTAAAAATTCTTATTCTTTTGAGAAATAAAGATCTTTAAACCAAACAAATATAATCATATAAATGTGACGTTATCTAGGTAAAGGGACCTTATTGTCGATGGCGCTTACGTCCCGCGGCGTCGTATTTGTGTACGGACATTGCTCTTATGCCGTAAGCGAAATCGACGAATAAGGCCCCCTTACCCAGATAACGTCACATTTATATGATTATATTTGTTTGGTTTAAAGATCTTTATTTCTCAAAAGAATAAGAATTTTTTTGTTAGTAAAGTTGTTAGTAGTAGTTAGAATTAATTCAAACACTCTAATAATGTTAATTTCTGTCTGCCCTGTCATTTACCCAGTCTTCCATCGCCGCAATTTTTTTTCATCTATCTCCTTGAAAATAACATGGTATTTAACAATTTAAGATGTCTCCAAATAACATGAATTCACAAAAAGATCGTCAGATTGTAAAACATAATCAAAATTAATTAATATTTGTAAAATAACTACTTAACTAAACACACAACAATCAAAGAAAATCAAAATACAGCAATAATAAACCAAAAATGTAAAAGAAAAAGTCAAATACAGTAAAATAATAGTAATAAAAACGTTCGTTGTATAAAATAAAATAAGAATAAGCAATATGTAGAAATTTTGTAGCCATTACATACATTATATTGTAGGTCACATAATATAAATGTTATAATGTAATTTCTCATCTCATTTACTATCTAAACTGAAAGTAACTTACAAATCTTACAATAATATCTATTTTAATGTATTATTTTTAGACATATTTTACTCATATTCTCTATTCGAAATCGTCGAATCCTTTGAATATTTGAGACGTAACAAATTGAAATTGTGATGTTATTACGTACTCTGTCATATTCAATTTTATGAATCTCGAAAATTCTTGACATAAAACCAATAAGGTTTTATTTATTCAACTTGTTATAGTGGAATGGAGATTCTGTAATAAAATTTGGCTTGAACGGTATATAAAATTCGATAGATTTATATTTGATACATATTTGTTAATAATGAAAAACAAATTTAGCAGATATTTATTTGCTTAAATATATTTTTTTAAGATAAATATATATTTTACATTTTCCTTCGAGTAATGGTCTTTTTGTGAACGGTTTTGGTGCTGTAATATTCTGATTTACTGATGTTCCAACAGAAAGTTTCCAAAATTTTGAAATTTTCATATAGGAAAACTTCGGAAACTTTCCATACTTGTATGGACAATTGTATGGATGGAAACTTTCCATTTCATAAATTTAAATTCCCTTTATTTTTCGTGAAAGTTTCAAGAAAAATAATACTTTTTTGGAAAGTTTCCGCAACTAGCACATTACTATTCTGATTAGATCATTCTAACGTAAGTTGGATTAGTTTGTAATCTTCCTAATGTCAATTAAAGTTCAGTTAAGGTATGATAGTAGCGTGTCAAACCAAGTTCAAGTAACAGAACTGGCGAGTGTTATATTACACGAACCATTTGCAGCCACTTTTGACCCCCTCATAACTCAAAAACTATATTACATAAACGTGTCAAATTTGGCTCATATATTTGAGACTTGCTTCAAATCCCTTCAAAATGAGAACTCGCCAAGTCATACCTTCGGCTACAATGTATTATCTGCAGTAATAAGAAGAAATGATATTTTATTTTGTTATAAATAAATTTCAGGATGCACCATTGAACTTGGCACCCATTTAGATCTCACTTCTTTTTTCGTTGAAGTCAACAACCAAGGCATATAGGTAATTAGGTATCATATTATTGAACTTGGCTCTAATTTCACATTTATGTTTTTGATGGGATACGAATTTACCGTCGCATATAAGTTGAGCAGTACCCTATACATAATCAATCAATGTATCTTCTATAAAAACGAGTTCCTTTGAATATTTACGTAAATAAAAAAAAATCATTTTGTTCTTCGTTGGATTAAATACTGTCTGCTACAGTTTGTTTTGCTACAGTATACTTTGCTTGATTTAATATATAAACAACACAGATCCCAAAAGATCTATCACACAATTTACCTTCCCATCTGATTAACACAAACTTATCTCCGCTCACTGAATTTAATCACCCAAAGAAAATTTAATCAGTAGAAAAAGAAAATTCAATAATCAGCCCCACGCCATCTACCAGATAGGGGCCCAACTTTCCTAAAGACCCTAGTCGAGGAGTCGCTTATCTAGATGGTTACCAGAAGTTTCGATGGCCGAATTGTCTCTCACTTTTGTTTTTACCGAAGGAAGTTTCACGTTAACTGAATATGAATTAGGAGAATCGGGTTTTTGGGTCGCGGATATATCGATTCGGGGAGCATTGTTTTGAAGTTGAGATGTCTTGTTATGAATTGTCTCATTCGATTTAAAGAGTAAGAGTACCTACTCGTCGTAAAGTAAGTAGTTCGAATAGATCCAGATAAATGAAAACATATTGGCCGTGTCGTGTGTGAACAAAAAAATCCGAGACTTTATGATAAAGTTCGAATACATAAATTTCGGGAGATGTCTAAAACTGTGCATAGTATATACTAAGCGCCGATATACATTAAAGCACTTATTTTATGAAAGAAGACAATGACTTAAATTTATAAACATATTACATTAATAAGTCACGAGTCTATAAATTATCATAACAATAGCCCATAAAATATCAACTTTTAATAAATGAGCTTGTCATACAATAAAATTACGGTCTTAACTCAAATTTTGTATCTTATCTGAATTCATCATCATCATTCCCTTGCCCTTTTCCCATTATTTGGGGTCGGCGCAGCAGATCATCTTCCTCCATTTCTCTCTATCAGCCGTCATTTCCATACTAATACCTTTCACTCTCATATCGTTGTTCACACATTCCATCCATCTTTTCTTAGGCCTTCCCCTACCATTGTATCCATCCACTTTCATATTTACCACTCGTTTTATAACATTGCTTTCATCCCTCCGCATTACATGCCCATACCATGCTAATCTACTTCCTCTCAATTTCTCTGTCACTGGCGCTACTTTCAGGCTTCCTCTTATATACTCATTCCGAATCCTATCCAGTCTTGTCACACCACACATCCATCGCAACATTCTCATTTCATTCACATGCAGTCTTCTCTCATCATTCGTCTTGGTGGCCCAGCACTCACTACCATACAGGACGACAGGTCGGATAACTGATTTATAAATTTTCCCCTTCAGCCTGAGAGGCATTCGGGGATCGCAGGTTGTGCCTGTAACCTGTCGCCATTTCATCCATCCTGCGTTAATCCTGTGCTGAACTGCTCTGTCGATCTTGCCATCTCCCTGAATGACGGAACCCAGGTACTTGAAATCCGAGCAGGTAGGCAATATTTATTATCTGAATACTATCTGAATTATAAGTAGGTAAGTTATACTCATTAATTGTAACAGGAAAATTCATTGAAATAGCTCATATAATTTAAACAAAAGAAGAGAAGAATTTGAAATTAATTAAACATGCCAATTTTTAATACCCAGAACACTTCTATAACAGATTTTACGGAAACAAATGATTATTAAAAAAAATAATTTATAAGAAAACGAAAACTATCATACCTAAAAATATTTAGAGTGGCTACCTAACCGTGCAACATTTATGAATAAGGTGAATCGCAATGTAACGCAATAATTTAGTGTTCAATTGGTTTTGGCATCTCCAGACTCATTTGGATGAAATAAGTGGATCTGACATGCCCTTTTCATAAATAACGTCAACACAATTATATTAGTTGGGAATAATGATAGGAAAATAATCTGTCTTTGACCGACCTATTTTCGACAAGCCTTCTTTGATGAATAAGTATTGAGTTGTTGCTTAAAATAATTAAACTTTATAATTAAAGGACATTATAATATCCGTTTGATCAGACAAACTATAGAAGAGCTCTTTGGTTATACGATTTCATGATATTTAATGTATTTATATAACAGAAATACAACTTATTACACATTACTACTAACACGCAGCGACCATAAGTGAACTTTCACCAACACCAAAGATCGCCATGATTCTCTGTCTAAAGCAGCTGTTTCTGTTTGCTAGCACTATGTTTGATAAGTAAAAAAAAATACTTACATTGTATACACACACTCACTAGGACATTAACATCTTATATATTATATTAGCATATTTTGGAACAGTTCTTCATTCCACCTCACACTCGCGTTCTCCTTCAAACACCACTAACACACGTAGGTACACACACACACACACACACACACACACACACACTTAATATTCATAGTATATAAAATTCGAATCGATGTCCTAATAATAATATGATACTTAAGTAAGCGATTCGAACATGTTTAGAAACAATCAACCTTTGTAACATTGATAATAATAGCGGTGGTTTATTCCCTGATCCCTATATGACAGGTTAACCTAGTTTAGGGCTCAGGCCCCGTAGCCGAATGGCATTTCTCCGACGCCAAACGAAAGCGATACGCCGCTGGCTCTGTCGCGCCAATACGCAAGCGCGATAGAGATAGATATCTACTAGCGCTTCGTTTCGTGAGCGTTTCGTGAGCGATTGTGCCATTCGGCTAGCCACCCTGGACACTATTCCAAGGCTATTTTACATTAACTCCATTATTCATAAGTACTTTTAGCAATAACATACATCTCATGTAAATGTAATAAGCTGACACTTTGATACCTAAATAAAGCATTTTTCATTTTCATTTTCATCTCAACCCAATAGCCTAGTTTATTTTGTTTCTTTTCATTGCAATAGTTCTACACTAACCGGGGATTGTCCTTGGGTGCATTCTATAGTAAATATGGACAGGGATAATCGCCGGTTAATGTCACATTAATTTTTAGATTAAACTGTCTTAAAGGGCCTCTGCGCTCTTGGCTTCGGCCCCACGCACGCCTTCCAAAAGTCCGGGACCCCGTGGTCCCGAGATCTGGTAACGACATTAAAGCTTAATAATACATTAGGTATTATGACGACATATTATGGAAATGTCAAGTAAGTTGCGTGTGTATTGACAACACGGCTACTTCGAAATGCAAATACTTCGAAATGAGATATTTATTTATTTAAACAACACAAAATAACAACAAAGATACAAATGGCGGACTTAACGCCTTAAGGCATTCTTTACCTTTACATGAAGATTAGAATTATTAGATACAAGTCGATACTATTATAAAATCAACATGATTATGTTTTCAGTTTTTAATATATGCTGTACTTTAAAAGCCAGGAAAATAACCGAAAGTGTCTCGTACCCCAAGAATTCATAGGCAAAGACATTGCAATAACCAGAGCTTTATCCGCAAGGGACAGGTGCAGGCTCCTTTTGTCGCCTAATGAATGGCAGCGCGATCGCAATCGTGGTAGCGCGCAGTAGACGAACTTTGGAAGTAAGTAAGGAGTAAGATTGCATTGAAAGTTTAAAATGAGATTTAAATTATCCTCGTAAAAGTCCATAGCCAATTTTTTTCCAATTTTGAAACGTTAACTAGGAATTTTCTTAAATTTATAAAAGAGTAAAAACTCAAATTTAATTTGTACTTGTACAAGCACAGTCAAAGTCAAATTAAGGTGTGTATACATATTTTTAGTGGCACTGAAGCTGTAGTAGTTTCATGTGTTCTGCCAACAGCTACCGTATTCATTCCGGTATGTCAACGTTGAATGTGCAAACGTTTTACATATTGCATCGAGAAATTACGGAAAACATGTCTGGTAACTGCTTTGCTGGCTATAAAAAGAATGCTGTCATATTTTGCACGTCACTTGGTGACATCTTCTAAGAATTCTAAGCACATGAGGCTTACATAATGTTTATAATATGAGAAGATTCTTAAATAAGTAAGAATAGAAGCTCTCATTTAATGTACCTATATGTGATAAGTTTTAACCAGTGTGTAAAAGCAATACGATAAATAAAATAAATTGTCTAAGTAGGATTCAGGCTCGCTAGCACGGTGTGATAAAGCCTATCACGTCAGGCCGTCCTTTTCACACTAACTATAAGTGCGTTAGGGACGCACCGACGCGATAAGGTTCATCACACTAGTGTGCTATGCTCGCAGGACTATTTTATATTAAAAACTTCATTCCTCGCAATCGGTGACACCAGTGGTTTGCCATACTGTCACCCAGCTTCCTGTGGCCAGTCTCCGCCGGTCTCTTTGCCAAGACAGTTTATTTTGATAAAACGAACCTGCGATATTGAGACGGGGAGCGTAATTGATGGTTCGAGCCGCAATTGTGCTTTGTATGGAAATGGGGGCGATATTTAAACGGCTACCGAATTGTGTGAATATTGTTGGTGATAATGCTTAGTAGTAAGTTAGGAAGGGTTGGTTTACAATTTGAGGCTCGAGGGATGACAATGTTGTAGCGGTTTATGATTTATTTTCGATAAACTTGTGGTGTTGTAGGCCAAGATAGCCACGGAATGGGAGCCCCATGAGTCGAACAGAGGATCCGGCAGACCTCGCCGGCGATGGCGGGATAACTTGGACTCCTTTTTGACAGACTGGCCAGTTTTAGCTCAAGATCGAGAAGAATGGAGAAAGAAGGGGGAGGCCTTTGCCCAGCAGTGGGACACAATAGGCTCATAATAATAATAATAATTTCGATAAACTGTATCTAATCTTAAAGCTGCAAATCGGTCTTGGTACATCACAACCATAATATTAGCGACCATGCCATGGTAGTCGCGGAGCTTAGAATCACGAAACCTAAGCAGTCACCACGGTATATTTGTAAGAGATATTTAGATAGAATTAATATGGATCAATTTAACCACGATCTAAATTGCCTACCTTGGGGAGATATAATAAAACTCAATGGGGTAGACGAAAAGGTGAAGTTTTTTAATTATCTAGTTGCAACCTTGTTCGATAAGCACGCACCGGTCAGACGTTTACGAATAAATGATAAGTCGTATCCATGGGTAACGGATAATATCAAACTGATGATGAATTTACGCGACTCCGCGTGGGCTAAAGCGCAAAAATCTGGATCCCAGGCACATAAAGACTACTACAAAAACTTACGAAATTATACAAACGGAGCCTTAGAGCGTGAGAAAACAGCCTACTTTACTTATTTTGTTAATAAAAATAAAAATCATCCCAAAAATATGTGGGCACACATCAGGAACTGCGCTATAACGGGAGATAAAACGAAACCACAAATACCGCAACATCTATGCAATCCGAATGTGCTGAATGATTTTTTCTTGAAGTCCCAGGTTCCGGAAAAACAGATGCTGAAACACAGACATTCTTCGAGTGTAACAGATGCAATAGTTGCACGTTTAACATTGAAAAGGCCACGGAAACAGACATACTTAAAATAATACGCTCTGTTGAGACCAAGGCTAGTGGACACGACAACATATCAATGGACATGATACGACTCACTCTGGATATCACGCTACCTATAATAACACACATTGTAAACGCATCAATTGAGACAGGCATTTTTCCAGAGGATTGGAAATTAGCGAAAATACGGCCAATTCCTAAAAATAACAAAATGGAAGAATATAAAGATTTACGGCCAGTTAGCATTCTCCCAATTCTTTCGAAGATAATGGAAAGGATAGTATGCGAGCAGTTGGGCAGATACCTTGAGGAAAAGGAGTTATTACCTAAACAGCAGTCCGGGTTCCGCAGTATGCATGGTACAGCGACAGCTCTAGCGAAGGTCACGGACGATGTAATAACAGCAGCGGACGAGGGAAAGGGCTCAATTATCGTGCTATTAGACTTTTCTCGTGCTTTCGATTGCATCAATCCATCACTGCTACTCTCAAAAATGGCATACTATGGAATATCCCAACCGTCGCGTAAATGGTTTCAGTCTTTTCTGACGGGCAGACAGCAGTATGTGGAGCTACAAGTAGACCAGGGTGATATAGTTGCATCACAGATACGGCAGGTTAACAGGGGAACGCCGCAGGGATCTGTGTTAAGTCCGCTGTTATTTATAATGTACACGGCTGATCTCGTGCCTAAACTCAAGCACTGCAATGTGCACCTGTATGCAGACGACACGCAACTTTATTATTCCTTCAAACCACAAGAGATGAATATAGCCCTACATAAAATAAACGACGACCTGAATACAATAGCGGACTGGTCTGTAAAAAACAATCTGGTTCTAAATCCATCTAAGTCACAGTTTGTTGTAATGGGTAGTAAATGGCAAAGGCAAAAAATTATAAAGCAAAACCCCAAAGTTGTCATAGGTTCGGAGTCTGTGCCACAGGTGCCATTTGCTAAGAATCTGGGGCTTATTATGGATGGAGAATTAAGATTCGAACATCATGTTGATATCAAGATACGGAATGCATTCTTTCGTCTAAAAACTTTATACAGCTGTAGGAAATACCTGTCCGAAAAAGTAAGAGAAATCCTTGTGGAATCTCTAGTACTATCCCCATTTAACTATACAGACACTGTCTATGGTCCTAGGTTATTAGCAAAAACAAAAAAGTCCATACAACGAGTTCAGAACGCTTGTACACGTTTTTGTTACGATATCCCTAAGAGAGCACATATTACACCATATTTAAATGTCAAAAACATCCTAAAAATGGAAAATAGACGACACCTCCATTTATCGTGTACATTACATAAAATCTTAGAGTTGGGGAAACCGCTTTATCTTTATGAGCAACTGAAGTGGGCAAACGATGCAAATAAGCCAGTAAGAAGTCACAGACAGTACGCTTTGCTTATCCCTAAGCACAAAACAAAGTTCTTTAGGGGAGGTTTCAAATATGCAGCAACGAAAATATGGAATGATCTACCACCACCACTAAGAAATCCTATGCCGTTGCTGCAATTTAAGAAGTTGGTTAGAGCACATTTACTTAAATTACAGAAAGGAAATCTCCCTTAAAGAACTAAGTAAGTAATACATACCTATACATTTATATATACCTATACGCAATTTATATATGTAGCAACTTTACATGCACTTTGTACTTTACACACACATACATAATATATCTATATTTATACACACACACACACACACACACAACACACACACACACACACACACACACACACACACACACACACACACACACACACACACACACACACACACACACACACACACACACACACACACGCACGCACGCACGCACGCACGCACGCACGCACACACGCATGCACGCACGTACGCACACACACGCACAATAGACGGGGAAGATACGGGGTTCTGTCCTATGCATCCCGAAACTGAACGACCGACCCGTAGGAAAAGGGGCCCATCTGAAAACCAGCGCTGGATATATGTACCTATATATCTGGCAACAAGCTGAGACGGGTACCCATTGCCTAAGCCTACCAAATGTTTATCTGTAAATATAGTTTAAGATGTAGTTGATGTTAATTTTAGGTTTTTTTTTTTTTATTATTCTTATTTCTACTACTACATTGTTTAAGTTTTTTTTATCCATTTTGTTTCTAATTTTTTCTTATGTATTTGTGTTGGTAGTTATGGCAATAAAAATATTTTTATTTTATTTTTTATTTTTATTTATTTAATGTGATGTAAATCAGTTTTACTGTGATTTTTTTTTATTTTTTATTTTTATTATGAATGGGCTTACTCTTGGCCACAGACTAGCCAAAGGCAAAGGCAAGAGGCCTACGATGGAGTGAGCTTGCCCAGAAGATGTCTGTTCAACCTTGATTTGAAGGTTGCTGGGTTATATGAGCTCTGAAATATAGCCGCCGGCAAGGAATTCCACTCTTTGGCAGTGCGCATAAGAAGAAGTAAAGCGCTTCGTGAGAATTCGCGGTATATCTACCAAGAAAGGATGGAATTCATTCATTCATTCATTCATTCAATCCGGCCGTGCATCTAAGAGTGCGTCTATGATCGATAGAAACATAGTTACACGTATAGTTGCTGAAACATCATTTTTCATTCGCTGTTACACTACTGCAGCTGTACAATTATATTGACATAATTATTTTGATTTCAGAGCCATTATGCGTAAGTTTAAATTATTTTTTAGTTTTGAAGTAGATTAGTAATCGTAGGTACTATTCTTCTAAAGTTTCGTCTTTGAATCAGTTTCCAATATATATCTAAGTTTTTCAATCTGAATAACATGATATAACAGCGCCAAGCCACTCATACACACACACACACACACACACACATACACAGACACTATAAAGCGATATGTCGAGCTTCAAAACGAATTAACCCAATACGAATTAGTCTGGAACAGTCTAAACAAATATATCTTACAAAGTTCACTATCAACTCCAAGTTATCAAACGCTCGGAACCGATTAAGTAACTTGTCCCCAAGTAAACAGCCCCGTTGGTGCCCGCTAATGTAATTGCAACTGAACACTTCAATCAAACTTATGCGAAGTAAACCGTGCTTTAAGGACGTTGCTACTTATTGGAGTATTGGAGCTTGAACGCCCGAAGTTGAGAGTGTAGTAAATGTATGTTTTAACTACAAAATCACGTAAAGTTGTAATGGCATATTAGCCACTTTCCGTGTTTAGCAGTAACACAATGGTTTACTGCGACATAACGCATATTGCTTGGTCAGCGACAACCCAAACATGTATATATAGGCATACCTACCGTTATACAATAAATGCGATTCATTACTTTACGCTTTACCTACTACTCGTGTCTATCATTTGAGTACACCTCATACCGTGAAGCTGCCCATCCTGAACAGTAATAACATATTTTGTTATTACAAACTACTTATTTGTTGATAATGTGTAAGCCATTAGCATTAAATGTATAACTGGTTGGTTATTTCACCCCAGTGATATTGCTACTAACAATTTTATTGTTGAGGAGTAACGTAGGTACATACTTATCGACATATATAGCGTCATTGTGTCATTGTTGAATAGGCAATGAACGTAGAAGTGTCACTGTCGGGCGACAATAACTAGTCACTATGGTGAGACATATCACAGAAACGTCTGCTACTCTGTCTGTGTGTCTGACGACCGGTCTGGCTCAGTCGGTAGTGACCCTGCCTGCTAAGCCGCGGTCCTGGGTTCGAATCCCGGTAAGGGCATTTATTTGTGTGATGAGCACAGATATTTGTTCCTGAGTCATGGATGTTTTCTATGTATATAAGTATGTATTTATCTATTTAAGTCTGTATATCGTCGCTTAGCACCCATAGTACAAGGTTTGCTTAGTTTGGGTCTAAGTTGATCTGTGTAAGGTGTCCCCAATATTTATTTATTTACTCCTACACCAAAACTCTTAATAACCTAACCACAAATTTTAAAAATACAATGCCACAGACAGACATACACACAGACAGACAGACAGACAAACAGACAGACACGTCAAACTTATAATATCCCGTCGTTTTTGCGTCGGGGGTTAAAAAATTGTGATCTCATTTCTTTCGGTGATTTATACCTACCTAATTCTCTAAATCATTGTTTCTATCTTCACATAACAATATTTCAGTATTTCACAAACTATCACAAGATTAAACAAAAGACTCATGCCGTTTATTTCAAAATAGGCCATCAACTTTTGTAATACGTTATTGTATTTCTGAGATACCTTAAACCATCTTCAAAACGTTTTGAAGTACATTCGTATAAAATGTCGACTTAATCTGAGTACATTTGGGGTACACTCAGGCGCAGATAAGGGTGAAACTTTTTCTATAAATATCTCTGGCAAATCTTACGGAATTAAGCCGGGGCAGTTTGAGAATCTTTTCTTTTTTTCCGTGGAGGTGATTTTCGTAGGGGCCATTTTCAGTTGTGGCGCAAGTGACGAAAAGTTGTCCAATTTTAGTTGTAGTTAGGTAATTCGCTTTTTAGTATAAGAATTAAATGTCGACAAGAGGATCGAGTATTATCAGATAGGTACTGTCAAAGTAAAATGTGTAATCACAGTGCATAGACTGCCATCTCTCGACACAAACTTAAAACTTTTGAACCTCAGTTTTGACAATTTTGGCCCATATTCTTAGCTTGATATGTGTTAAAATGTCAAATATTAATATGAGCGCCATCTAGCCGAGCGTCGACTTAATCTGGGCCATGTACAGCGTATGGACAGTACTCGTTTGCCCAGACGGACTATGCTGTGCCAAATCGCATCAGGCAAGCGCAATGTAGGACGCCCACTCCTCCGCTTTAAGGACTGTGTAAAGCGCGATATGGTAGCTTTTAACATAGATTTTAACTCGTGGGAAGACCTAGCAGCAAACCGCGTCGAGTGGAGGGTCAGCCTTTTAAGAGGTCGTGAAACCCATGACAGGTCCTGGTTTCAAAACTTAGCCCGAAAACGGGCAATAAGGCATAACGAGGATCGCGCTCGTGTAGAGATAGAGACTAATTCTAGTTTTATTTGTGACAGATGTGGTAGGTTATGCCGATCACGAATCGGGTTATATAGCCACAAGCGCCGCTGTCCCTAGATCTGAGACGCTGCTTGAATCATCTGTAAAGATGTACAAGGCCTGATGATAGCCGAGCGTCCCTCAAGGGTGTATCACCATCTAGGTCACCGTGCCTTTTTCTGTATGGTTTTTTACGTTTTTTTCTTAGACTTTATCTGTCTATACGGAGTTACATATGTATTTGGGTGTCGATAAGTTATGATTTATGATATGAAAGGAATTGTTGAGTCATACCAAGCTTAGTTGGCAATGATTTTCAGATACATTCCTGTGCAAGGCATCATAATTTCATACAAGTTAGACGTTGAAAATATATTCGTGTCGCCGGAGCTGTCAAAATCGCCGTCAATATAGCTTAGTAGGACTCTAAGTATAATGAATATGATCGTGATTTATTTGTTAGTTTATTTGTTGCGAAGTCGGTCGAAAATTACATATCTTCAACCAAAATCTAATAGTTCCATTTTATTCTAAAACATATTTTTAAATTGACAGATCAGATCCAGATTTTGGACAGATGTAATTTTTACTATTGAAAACTTTCACTTTACTAACAGCGATAGATGAAAAATGGTGGTCTACCTCGCGGGCTACTTATAAAGTGCTGTTGTTTTTTTTTCATAGGCCTACTGTTTCCCAGCCCTCTTCAGCCTTTTCTTTGTACCACCGCCAGGGACCGGGTACTGTCCACGCGGGTCCTATAAACTGACAATTCAATTACAAATAACGTAAGGTACGGGACGCGGAGGGACCCCGACTTCCGTTACAATTGATTTACTTCTGATATTCTTATACTGTGCTACTTTCGGATTTTCTCTTTAATAACATGTTTAGAAAATGATAATGTTGTGAGTATGAGGTACTAAAAATATGTTGTTCAGATTATTACCATAATAATGACATTCAGTGGACTAATTCATCACATTGACACTTGGTACTGACAATTCTGTCCGCCTTACAGAAGACCGCAGCCAAATAGCACTAGACCCTACTCATAGTGTTGTGTTCCTGCCGGTGAGTAAGGCTGCCAAAGCTCAACGAGGGTGCGGTGTGCTGATGACGGGAGGACTTACGGAACTAACTTGTTCCGTCTAAGTATTGTCCTTTGAGTCGTCGGCAACCCGTGCCCTCCTGAGAACTTGTACATTCCTTTGTGCTGTCAAACTTCTGACAAATTGTATCTATGTCTAAACGGCCCGATCTGCTACAAAATCAGATTGGTAACTTGTTCAAATATGAAATGTAGATATGTAATTGTAATTTTAAATATATTCTTCACATTACATTCATTTAAATTAACAGTGTTTATTTTAAATACGTTTTATTTACTTGTATTGTTTACTTAATTGAGTATCTGCCCTGGGCCTTATCACACTTGCGATTTGCGGGCGATTTGAAAGCGAAACGAACGCGCAGCGAGTTCGCCGCGAGTGCGCAACGAGTTCGCCGCGAGTGCGCAGCGAGTTCGCCGCGAGTGCGCAGCGAGTTCGCCGCGTCTAGAGTCGAGATCTCATGCTGTATTCATCAGCAAAATGAATTTCTATCCACTTTAGTTTAAGTCGATATTTGTAGTAGTTTATTATCTACGAATGTGGACAGATGGACAACCAACAATAATGGCACCGTTGGAAGATTCAAATACTGTTGCAATGAATATCGCGACGAACACGCTGCGCACTCGCGGCGAACTCGCTGCGCGTTCGCTTCGCTTTCAAATCGCCCGCAAATCGCAAGTGTGATAAGGCCCTTAACGTCTAGCAGAGCCAAATCAGACACGAGAGTGAAATTCATCCTTCCATACTAATATTATAAATGGGAAATTGTGATGTGTGTATCTTTGTTTGTCCGTCTTTAACGGAAAAACGGAGCGACGAATTGACGTGATTTTTTAAGTGGTGATAGTCGAAAGGATGGAGAGTGACAGAGGCTACTTTTTGTCTCTTTCTAACCCCCCCTAAAAGGGGTGTGGAATTTTGTATGGAGCATTCCGCAATTTTCGAACTTAACGCGAGCGACCTACGGTGCTCAAACCTGGTCTTTGACGAAAGCTCAGAAGTCCAAACTCGGGGTTTGCCAGAGAGCTATGGAGCGCAGCATATTAGGTGTGAAATTAAGGGATAGGATCCGGAACACCACGCTGCGCTCTAAGACTCAAATAATAGACGTAGCTCGGAAAGCGGCTAAGTTGAAGTGGGACTGGGCTGGCCATGTCTGCCGAATGCCGGACGACTTGTGGGCCAAGATAACCACGGAGTGGGAGCCCCACGAGTCAAACCGGGGATCCGGCAGACCACACCGGCGATGGCGGGATAACCTGGATTCATTTTTGATTGGATGGCCAGAAATAGCACTAGACAGAGAAGATTGGAAAAAGAGGGGGGGCCTTTGCCCAGCAGTGGGACACAGTAGGCTCTGAATAATAATAACGCGAGCGAAGCCGCGCGCGAAAGCTGCTATAAAATTCATAATCGTCAAAAAATTGCTCATCCTTCGTAATAAATCGGGGTACCTCGATATTAAAATTCAAAATGAAATGTCTCCAAGCGAATTAGGTTTTATTAGATAGAGTTTTTTGTGGGGAAAGACAAATAATTGTCCGTTTTGGAATATTATGCGCCGACTTCGAGTTTGTCGGCTTTCATGTTTGAAAAGTACACAAAGTCCTAAATTTTAATTTGCGAATGGTCGCAGGGAGTGTTTTTAATTTACAGATTTATAATACGGATATAATAGTACATTTCGTTATAAGTGCGAGAAGAATGACATTCTCGCACGTGTGACGAACGACGTTTTTTAATACAGTTGCGAAAAAACACTACTACTTACTTACAACGAATTCAACGAAATAAAATAATCCGAACTATCAATTTTCCCATGGACATTGACGGATTATTTGACAATTCAAAGGCGTATTTTTGAAGCTTTTAAACTTGCGTGCATATTTTCGAGTTTGCTATTCATCTAACATAATTTATTTCATTGGGTGCCATAAAAACATAAACATTTACGATTTGGGACGATTGTTTAATGTACAACTACATTTTAATTTAATCGATCCATTTATGCCCCGACGTATTGCAAATAACGTAAAATAATTATGACAAATCGCGTAACATATTGAGGTTTTTTGAACGTGCATTAAGTTAAAACATGGTAGACGCCTCTACTTTGACAGTAGAAGACGCGTTTCGTTCCAATCATGTTCTGTTTACACGACTCATTATGACCGATTTTTCAAAGTATAAACCATTTTATAAATTATGTTTAGTATGACTAAAAGTAAACAATTACATATGAAATATTAACGTTTGAAATATTAATCACTTAATAGTATGTTTATAGTTTTATTCTGTCTTAGTAAACTAGACTAATATGAAAACAACTCGGTAAGTAGTCGTAAAATGGAACGTATATACTTTTTACGCACTAGTTCGTAAAATACAACTTCTCGCATGCTAAACAGCCAAAAAACGGGCACTTTTTGAGCAACTGTATTAAAAAATATTATACAGATATTTCATAAAAACGTTTTATTTCACATAATATCACCTACTCGGTGCATAGGTTTTCTGCAAATCTAGGGTGAACGGGCATCTTTTGGGCAAGTTCATTCCGTCGTAGGCCACGTCTGTTGCTTTTGGCTATTCTGAGGCCAGGAGTAAGCACATTTATAATAAAAAAAAATGCTTTGTAACCGGTGTAGGCTGACTCGTACTGGACTTAAAGCAGGACCAATATGTATATTTCTATAGTAGGAGTCACGTGACATTTATTATTTAAATTGAAAATTGCTCCGTCCCGTTCTGTTCTAGCATAAGTCATTATTTATCGGGCTTCCTCTTGAAGAGTTAGGAACAACATATAAAAAAATATTATAATTAAGTATATTGATGATGCATATAGTATTTATATAGTGACTAGTGACTTATATCTATTTAAATTTCTGTTTTATTTTCCGCACCAATTATAAGTTTCTGTTTGGTCCAATAGTTGACTGGTAGAGAATGGCTTAAGTTCGCCATTAAATTTGTACTTTATATTGTGCAATAAAGGTTAAATAAATAATAAATAAAATGTCTTTTGATATTTTTAATGATTAGATATGAAATGAAAGCGATATTCTAATAGTCTCGTAACAATTATAATATTCTTTTTTTTTTTTTATACTACGTCGGTAGCAAACAAGCATACGGCCCGCCTGATGTAAAGCGGTCACCGCAACCCATGGACGCCTGCAACTTAATCAGTGTCACATGCGCGTTGCCACCCCATTAGAAACTTGTAATGTACATTCCATTTTGCTGTGTTAAGTACACAGCAAAAAGGAGTGTACAAGTTCTAAGGAGGGTTCGGGTTGCCGACGACTCTTTTCTTTAATATATTTAACTTGAGCAAAAACCTTCTGCACGGGATCCATGTTTGCGCGATAGACGATAAAATATCAGGCCGTCCCTATCGCACTATTAGTAAGTGCGATAGGGACGGCCAGATGTTTTATCATTTATCACGCGACCGTGCTTCCGTGTTAGTATTCTTAAATATATAGTATTATTTACCAACCTTCATTGTCACTTTTCTTATTTTGTAAAGAATACGTAGATTTATCTCAAAATTCACCGAGTGGTACAATAATGGCGCTTGCCGCTTCAACGACGCCGAACAATCGCGACCGCTGCGCGCTGATTGGAATCTTCTAAATTATTTGTATTTTTTCCTTTTTAATACCTTTTATTTCAAAAGATATTAGAAGGGAAGTTAGGAGGGTACTTAAATATTTACTAATTGTGGAACTCTCCACTTATTTGAGGGTTTTCAAAGTATTTCATCTAGTTCGATGGTATTGGAGCACATCCAAATTTAAGAACGCAACGTCTAGCTAGCTCATCATCAGGATATGTCTTGCCAATCGGGATGTATTACACGGGAAGAAATCTAATTAAATCATTCAAACCGCACCTCCCACACTTGTCTTCTGGTGTTTTGGGTGTCCATGGCAGGCAGTGATCGTTCCATCGGATGACCTGTCTACTCGTTTGCCTACTATCATATAAAAAAATCATTCATAACTCTTGTCACACCTCGGACACTGGCGATCAAATATATGAAAGTAGCACACAGTCTAAGGCACTGGTCCCACCGCGAGCATGGTAAGCTATGAATTGAGCTATCGGCTATAAAAACGAACAAAAGATAAGCACCCCCGTGCAAATAAAAGAGACACGGCGATTTTGATAGCTCACCGCTGGGCGAGTAACTATAAACATCGCCGTGTCTCTTTTATTTACACGGGTGTGATTATCTTTTGTTCGTTTTTATAGCCGATAGCTCATAGCTTACTAGCTCGCGGTGGGACCAGTGCCTAAGCTAGTAGGTAAACGCGTACTATGCTTGTATCAGTGAAATATGACAGGTCGACTGTTCGCGTTTTTGACAGCCGGTAACTGTGAGGCAACCGAGAGGGGGTGGGCGGCACTTTCAGCGGGAGCGGGAGTGGCCATACTGTACGATAGTACTCTTTATTATACTGTGCTTTTGTGGCAGAAAGCGTGACTACACTGAGAGAAATTTGCATTGTGAATTTAACAAGTTCGACTTGTTGCGGTTTATCCGTTTGAATCAGCCAAACGTATGTTTAAAACAATATGTGTCAGGTTGTTTTTATAAAATCGACTTGTTGATTCAAATATATTGCCGATTCAAATGACAAGTAGCTTGTTGTTTGAACCAAAGAGCACGTAGGCGCTATTTTAACCAAAAAACTTGTTGAACGAACATGAAAACTGGTTGTATTTTTTCTCAGTGTAATAATAAATGTTTTGTGTTGCAGGTGAGGGGTACGGCGGGTGTGGGCGGCGGCGCGGCGCGGGCGGGGCGGGGTCGCGCGGCATGCGGCGGCGCCCGCTGCTGCCGCTGCTGCTGCTGGCGCTGCTTCGCGCGCACGGCCTGCTCGCCGCCTCTGGAGGTAAGCCCACTTTAATGACACCTAACAGCCCGGCCACGAGGTCTAACGGCCCAGCCACGACATTGGGCTAAGCGCGACAGCGGTGAGCGGCGGCCATATATTGGAGCGAGACACAGCGATGGGACTTTTTCATTCGCACGTATGGCTGCCGCTCACCGCTGTCGCGCTTAGACCAATGTCGTGGCTGAGCTGTTAATGACACCTAACAGCCCGGCCACGAGGTCTAAGCGCGACCACAGAATATATAATAGTACAAGTACAGAATGCCCACTGCTTTGATGTTCACGAAATGCCGCCTTTTTAAATGCCTACAAAATTCTAACAAAGAAAGGAGCCGCACGTGCGCAGCGTTGGACGATAGGGTTGCCTATGGATTAAAACGAATTAATATCAGATAAAATGTTATACTATTATAGTCAAGTTTTGGGTACTCTCTAGGTATATATACAGTATTTATATATTTTTGTAAGTCCCAACATCACAAGCCTTATTGAACTTTTCCGTGGGTATTACCCAATAGTGGATATGTGTAAAATTGTCCTATTTTATTCATGATGTCTATTAAACTAAGCATTAATTCCACATATTGACATCGCATACGAACCTTAAAAAAAAACTCGCGACGTAAAGTAACAATAGAAAGTACGAACGTGCGTTCCGTGAGAACGCGCGCCACCCCTGATTAGGCCGCGAACTCGCGGCCGCCAGCATGTACTTGTAGCGCGGCGATTAAATCGCGGAGTGAGCCGCCCCTGGCGCGACAGCGGTAAGCGGCAGCCAGACGTGCGAATGAAAAGTCCCATCGCTGTGTCTCGCTCCATTATATGGCCGCCGCTCACCACTGTCTTAGACCAATTTCGTGGCGTAATGAGTAAATTGACGAGACTCTGTCCTCAGCCGAGCACTCGGTGCCTATAAACATGACGTCGAGTGTTCGGCCGAGCGAAGGCGGTAGTTCGGCTCCCGTTATACAAGGCCAAGTATCTACCCAGTTTCCCTGCACTGTCTCGCTCACTTTCTTGGCTGGTCTGAACATCTTCTGTCACTGTCATTTTTACTATCGACTATCCCAAAAGAACTAAACTATCTAAATTTCAAACCACGTGTAAACAGTTACCCGCTTCCTCGATATTCCACTGCCTCACCCGTTTGTTCGGCACTTGTGATCAAGGATCACTGATTAATTAACGAGTCTAAGAAGAGCGCTTTTGTGGCACTTCGGTCTATATGCGGAGCTCGGCCTTTGGCCATCGCAGGCTTTTTAAACTCACTGGTGGGCCGAAACTGAAAAACAGTCAAACGTGATGTCTGTTTATTAATAATATAACCTCGTCAAATGAAAGTAAAAATAGACAATCACCAGATTTTTTATATTCTCTACTGCCGGCGTAGCCGAATGGCAATCGTCGACGTCAGATGCCAACAGAAATGCAGTCTAGCTCTGTCGCGCCAATACGCAAGAGCGATAGAGATAGACAATGGTGTACAGATGAACATAAGAATTTCTTGAAGGTAGGGGTTGGGAGTATATATGGGCGTTGAAGGTATTTTTTTCAGATTTGTGTTCATACTACTTATCATAACATCAGACGCACTTATACCATTAAAATGTACTCATGTCACATGATTATTATCGCCCTTAAAAACGTAGAATCGTCTTATGATAGAACATTTCTAACTAGCTCATAATATTCGTGTTGTGTGTTGCTGTTGCTTCTGTTATGCCCTCAAATCTCTACGGATCAGATTCTAATTACAAATACCTACAAGAGACAGTCCCACAGCGTATTCATCTACTTGTTAACTAGCCCTTTAACTGGCTTCGAGCATCTCGAAGCGAAGCTCAGTGATGTGTGCCTCAGCGTAATCCGGACAAGTCTGCCTCAATTAATATAATGCCTTGTGAACTGAGAGGGATTATCCCTGTCAGGTTTCAGAAGATCGTGTAGGAGGTTGCATTGCATTACCAAGCGTTCTTTGCACTTACTTGGCTATAATATTTAAGATAGTAACTAATTACCAGAGGCCCAGGTAGACCAAAGATGAGATGGCGGAACGACCTGAATTCATTTTGTGGCGGCTGGCGAGAGCATGCACAGAGCCGTGACGACTGACGAGTGGCGGAAAACAGGGGAGGCCTTTGCCCAGCAGTGGGACACATTATAGGCTACTAAAAAAAATAATTTACAAAAGTAGTTGTTATCCCAGCCTAAAGTTTTTAAGGCCTTTTTTTGATTAGATCGGTTGTCATACTATACTTTATATTACATACAAAAAAGTGAAAAAAGCGAATAACATTTCTAAAAACGTGCTGTAAGAAATTATTTTAAAATAAGATTAAAAGTAAAGGCCTACTAGTTTTAAAGTTCCACGCCTGATTACGTACTTACTTACTTCGTAAGAGCCAGGGAATTTGCCGTGATTCGGTTTGATAAGTTTTTTTTTATTACTAAAACAGCTTTATTTGTAAACTTTTGCTGGAATTCATTTCGAACTTTAAGAAGTATTTAAGTAAATTTTCATGTATGCTTCATACACGAAGCGTAGGCGCTTGTATTCTTATATTACTAATGGAACATTAGAAAAATATGCGCATAAAGTTAATGTTACGAGATTTTTAGCGACAAGGTTTAATATACAGCGTGTATGTTTGATATTACCTCAAACTTTAACCAGACCAAGGTTTTAGTGCTAAGAGCCCATACAACGTACGTAATTATTAAGTTTTGTCCTAACTATCAGAGCGTAATTCTTTTTTGTAAAATATTGAGCAGCAATGCACCTACTTATATTGTTGCGTGAACCTATTTGACACATTTGCGGAACTAATTTACAGTTACATTCACAGACGTCAAGTCACGTCGTTGAACAAAAATAAAATAATAATACATTGCGTGCTGAACTATTTTGTATGAAAGAATAAAAGCAGTATTTTTTGATTAAATCATAATGAAAATATTTCCCTAGGGATTTTACTAATGACCCTTTAAGTATGTGGTAATATCAAAAATACACGCTGCATACAATTACAATAATTACACCTACACACTGAATATTGATACATCAGCCACAAGACAGTGCACAGTGTTAAGACGCCTCGCGCATGGCTTAGTGGTCGACTGACAGGTCTGGTGTCCACGAGAGGTGTCATGTTTGGTGTGACGTTGCGTGTAAGCGCTGATAGATAGATAGATAGATAGAATAATCTTTATTGGCACACCTCAGCAAAAGATACAGAAAAAATATACAGTGGAGACAAAACAAATGATTATAAATAGAGGCAGACAACAGGCGGCCTTACCGCTAAAGAGCGATTTCTACCAGACAACCGTTTGAATAGATCGTATGTACTTAGATCTAAAACGAAGCTCTCGCATAAAGCTAAAATGAAGTGTGAAAAATGGGAGCTTGGTTCGATTTGTATACAAAACACTTTATATTTGGTACGGCTCTTTGGACTTCGGCATAAAATTATCGGAACAACATTATATTCTATACCTTATCAAACGTTTTTAGAAGTTATTCTAATCTATTCGTACATTCATCGCGTCCTTAATTGTTAGTTTTTTTTTTTTTAATACTATAAATGGACGAAAACGTGGCCTTTCGTCTTACCTACATAGAAATGTACTTAGAAATACTATGCTTTAAGTACCCACCCACACAGGTAAAAATGAATCTATACAAATTAGTCTACTAATACAAGCATATAATATAATATGCTTTCAACAAAATACCTCCACTTCTTTGCCACTTCTATTCACTACACATATGAGTAAAAAGAACCTTTGAATAACTCGAACCGCCATCTAAAAGAATCGATTATTCCTAAGAAATCGAATGTGATAAATGCTTTCCGTGGAAGTTAATGATGCCTCCACTCCCAGTTTTCTCAAAGCAGAAGGTATTAATGCAAATTTATGTTGAAATCAATATCAGATACCCTGATAAAATTCACGGAGAAATATTAACTCGATTCTGGAACGAGAATGCGATTTTATTGATTTAGAAAAGATTGTATTTAGTATGGGATACAGGCGTGATTTTATGTATGTATTTAGTATCAGATTGCTACTCCAATGTAAATAAAATAAATAAATAAATAAAAATAGTTTATTTGCCAAAAAGTGTTACAAAAGATTTTACCTTTGACCACCACACTAGGCTAGGCCTGTCTCGTGGAGTCAGTCCAAACATTACCATTTACATATTACATTAACTTTTCCTACGCTGAAGAAACAGTGTACCTATGTAATGTTTTTCGTTACTTACAGTACAGTGTTGCTGTCTATCATCTACCAGTAGTCAGCCGTATTTTATCTACATAATTAAGATAAACATCTTGTTAGTATTGTGCGTTCATTTGTTTTCAGTCTCCCGAGGGCCATATACATTTACCCTACTTTACCCCAGGGTCAAGGGGCGCATATCTAAGGGGAAGCTGCAAAGGCACAAGCCCTGTGTTACCATAAGGCACCAAAAAGTTTTTAATTTTTTTGCTATTGGCGGCCAAAGCTGGGGTATTAGCACGGTCGCGTGATATGGCATATCGTGTCGGTGGGTCCTTTTAATAATTTGCCGGGATAAAATTCGTAGTTGACGGTCACATCTCACGTCGCCCGCCAGATAGCCTGGAGGGATTAATTATGACGACCAAAGTTGAAGGCACGAGACCTCGGGCCCTTCTCGCTACTAGATGGTGAGTTAAAATTTCTGCACCCATGCAACTAAAACTGCACGAGGCCATGCACTTGGCGAGGAACAGATGCCTATGGCACACCTCGGATGGAGAAAGAGGCGCGTTCCTAACACAGTCTAAGCTCGTGTATTCTATGAAGTGACATATGACAGGTCGACTGTTCGCGTTTTTGACAGACGGTAAAGGTAGTTATTTCAGCGGGGAGCGGGAGTGGCCATACTGTTCGTTGGAGAGACTAACCCCTTATTCATAAACGTCCCAAGCTTTTCGTTTGTCCCTTTCCGACGTATTGGTGTGATAGAAAGGTACAAACGAACTTTATCGACTTGATAACTTTAGTGGACGTTTATAAATAAGGGGCTAGTCTTGAAAAAAATGACATGATGTCACGATCTTCAGCATTGAAGGAACGACTGAAGAAGAAGAGGGTTCTTTTCGCATTAAACTTATTAAAAGTGCAAAAAGAACACACTGGTGGGATGGGCCATATTACACTAAACTGCTGGGCTGGTAAGCCTTACTGATGCATAACAAGCTGATATATCAGCCAGCGTTATCGCGGTATAAATGCGTTGCGGACGACGACAAATGGGCCCGCCGTCTGCGCCGTAGTATATCAGCGGTTTAGGCTTACCTGGCCTGACGGGTGTGGATGACGACAGCGCTTTCAGTTTATACTGGAGAGTATAGGGTAGGGCCTAATTTTTCAAGGACCCTAGGTTTGACTAGGCAAGTTATGATGCTAGAAACTAGTATTATCTAAGATTAGTAGTCGCGTGACTTATTGATTTTTTGATTTAAACTATTGCTGAATGCTCGCTAGTATTATGCGAAACTTCTGATGGGAAGGCTTGCATTTTTAAAACCGACGAATGCCTTGATAATAAAATGTGTGCAGCTATTTGTGAGCCCTTAGGCTCTCTTATGTGTTAAAGAAAATCTTAGAATTATTTAAAATTAAAAATAGCTATACTCATTCTACTCCGTAATTTGTAATTATTATTATTTTTCAATTACCTGCGTCCAATCTACAGAAAACAGCAAGCAATCAGTTTCATTGAATACTTCAAATTCATAATGTAAAAAACAAATTAATCGACACCCTTTATTCAAAATTGTTTAGAAAAACAGAATAGTAACCTTGTTGAAAGGGATACATCTTTTGCTTCACAAAGAATGCGACATAATTTAATACCATTGTAGCAAACAAAAACACCAATTTACTCTCCTAACGAACTTTTGTATTCAAACCGATCGCCCGGGCACCTTCTAAGGAAGTTAATTAAAAGAAAATGAAAAAATTATGAGGAAAAGTATGTAAATTAGCTCAGGAAATTATACCCTCGGATTTATTTTAGAAAAGCCCAAAATAACGCTTTTTACTCGGGAGCCGTTCGAAGGAAAATGTTGGCCGGTAAAATATTATAAAATTCTACACGAAAAAGAAGGCATAATGCACAAAACGTTTTGAAAACTTTACTTAAGACATTGTCAAACTTTCATGAAATTTCCAACAATCTCTCAATGTTTTTGGAAAGGTTCCGCAACTTGTACATAAGTATGTGAGATATATTTAACATTTAAAAATATAATATATCTATCTAACACAGTGGCCATTCCTTTTCCCAAAATTTCAATCCAAGACGTGTTTGGACGTCTGCCAGGCGAGAGTGGGGGCGTGCCAAAATGGAACACAACGAAATTTGCAATGTAAGTGAAAACGTTAAAATGTTTTAATAACTTTAGCGACGACTTTACGACCTATTTGTTGGGAGGCACTTAATATAAACAAGTCGCTTTAATGCCTTGAGCGAGTTTGTTTCTGAGAACATGCTCTGGGCTCTAAAATTGTGAGCTTATGTAGGAGTTATGGGTTTACTGTTTGACGTTCGAGGATGCTGTTGACAAGGAAAGCTCTGAAACTTAGAAACAGACATGCAACAACTCTATGTTTGATCTTTGGTGAAGGAAAAACCGCGTATAATGCAATACGTAATACATAGCTGGGACAGGCAGGGTCGCCGTGTAAGTGGCGTCAATTGAGACAACTGATTGATTGAAAATATTGATGTTTCATCAGCTATATAATAGTATAATAGACATATAGTATGATGGTATGTACGCTCATGTAGTATTTGGTTTTAGCAAAATCTAGTCACCAGTTGTTACTAGTTAACTAACGTTTAGTCAGTACGGAACTTTAAACGCTTTTAATGTTGTAGTTAATTACACTAGGCAACATTTGCATTAACTGAGATAGAGTATCAGTGAATTGCTTTATACATTAATAATTACATATTTAAATCTAGCTTTATAACCCAAAAACCACATAATTCACTTTAATACGGAGCCTACATCCAAAACCTGATTAAAATAATTAGTTCCAACCCTCACTTAATCGAGTAAAACTAGATGCAGGATATTTATTCAGGGTTTTCGTAGCGTATACAGGATGCTCGGAGGAACCAGCAGGACTTTTATAGCGTATTCTTTATTACATTTTAAGACTAAAATGTCATGTCAACTTTTCTGGATTTCGTCTAGTTTGCGAGTTATTGCCAATAAAAAATTTCTTATTGTTAATCTGTACAAAAGGCCTTTTTAACGGCGTTGATAGCAAATTAGTCGCACAGTTTTTATTAATAGATGTCAAACAGTGACAAAAAAACTTTTATAACATTAGGCTTTTAGAAAAAACAATTTTAAGTGCCAATTTTATGACTAACATTTAGTTTTATGTAAAAAAGCCAAAAAAAAAAAAAAAAAAACGATTTTTTTTGCCAATATTGATTTATCATGATAAATGGGCTTACTCTTGGCCACAGACTAGCCAAAGGCAAAGACGTGGCCTACGATAGAGTGAGCTCGCCCAGAAGATGCCTGTCCACTCTTGGTTTCTATATCATACCTATAACATTTTTTATTTCTTTTGGCCTCGGAACGCGTGGTTAAAGTAATGTGGGTTCCTCGCGAGCACCCTGTATATTAATTGTGTATATTTTTAGTGGCCCGGTATGCAGATGAGAGGGATACGGCTTCGATACGTCGGGCTAATGGGCAATTCATGGTCCCAGGGAGCGATGGTATACGTCGGTTTAGATAAATTGCCTTTATAGATGTGCTTTTGGGAACTTAGAATAGGAATTCTAGGTTTGATTGAAATGTCCATAAAGAAACTCTAATCAGCAGTTCTCAAAAAGTTTGTATATAGCCACGTCAGCAAATTTTAATTGATCCTATGTTGTTACCAACATTTAGTGATATAAGTCAACTTTCGTAAGACATATACAGGATAATTGTTATAATATAATAGGATAATTGTTAACCTTAATGACCAAATAAAACTTACTAAAATATCAATTCATGAAATAAATCTTGGACTTAACAAAAAGGAATAAAAAAAAAACTTTTTCCTTAATTTTTGTACAAACTTTTCAAGAAATGCTGTAACAAAAGGTGTATTATTTAATACTCCACCTTGAAAGATGACCAATTTTAGCTATATTTTGTGAGTTTTATGTTTTAATGCTTCTCATGCACTATAGTGAATTATAAAAAAAATAATAGTACTATGGTGTCCACCTGAAAGCTAAAGTAATTAATTTAATTCCACTCGGTCTTGTCACAGAATATATAATTGTTCACATTCGTTGTCTTCAATGACGCCAAGGAGATCATTCTCACTTCGTTTATATGGCTTTACCTGCACATTTATCTCGGTCCCAACAATGGGCAGGGATCGACAACATAAACATAACGCACGAGCTGTCGCATCTATCTTCATGAAGCCAAGTAACATCATCGGCTGGTAGAGTTGTGCCTGCTCGTTCAATGAAAAGATCGCTCCCAACTAGTATATCTCCGAAGTGTACTAGTTAGTTTTTTTTAGAGGGTACATTTATTTAGTAGTACCCGACAGAGTGAGAGACAAATTGAGCATATGGCATACAGCAACGGTCGCTTGTACTAGGCGAGAGCTGATCGGCCGCTTTCGCGCGCTCTCGGTCCGAGTCAGCCAGTTCTAGTTCGGCTGCGACCGGATCACACGGATCGCTTTTTTGTCTTTGTCACTCCTCGACTCTTCTCTTCCATTATGTTGCGCGTATGTGAGTGTACTAAATGTACTAAGGAGCAGAAACATTTGGGAATAGTTCGGTCTAGTACAGAGGAGGGAATCGTGTGTTTTGTACTATTAGTACATTTACTACACAAGCCTATCGGCTGAGGCTATCCGTTATTAATTATTTACATCGGCCATTGGGCACGCATAATGTGCCTTCATCAGAATGGTAATGGCCGAGGGTATGCATAATCATTTAGTCCGTTTAATTGGGAAAGGTGCTGTCAGCAGCTGACCTAAAATATTCAGATGTTAAAGTACCTGTAGGAAAATAGGTAAGATCACAATCATACGCCTGTGGAGCAGTGTGATGTCTTTATTAAAAATTACATACCTACATTACCATTTTATTGTATTCATGTCCAGTATATATTAGTGCGACTTTCAATCTGGGGGCAACCCCGGCTCGTACCAATGAGTTTTTCGGAAGTTATGTGCGAAATGTCATTTGATGTTTGCCAGTCGCTTTTCGGTGAAGGAAAATGAGGAAACCGGACTCCAATAAGGCCTAGTTACCCTTTGGGTTGGAAGGTCAGATGGCAGTCGCTTTCGTGAAACTAGTGCCTATGCCTACGCCAAATCCTGGGATGTGACAACTATCACAGCGGACCCCAGGCTCCCATGAGCCGTGGCAAATGCCGGGATAACGCAAGGACGATGATGATGTCCAGTATATATTATGTCGATGGCCGATCATAAAGGTCCTGGGTAATTTTATGACGGTGGTCACATTAAACAGAAGATGGGTCAATAAAATTAGGTAGCATCAGATGTCTAAGGGACAACTACCCAAAATTAGGAGCCCCACTATGCGGGGCCCCATCGACTCAGCTAGCGAGTATATGATACTCGTAATTGAGTTTCTAAATAATTATGCTAAATAACTTCACAATCTGCGGTCAACACTCATCTTAAATATACCTTTAAATATTTATATATATACCGACGATCTCGTAAATCGCTCTAACGATTTCGCTGATATTTGTTATGTGGGGGTTTTTGGGGGTGAAAAATCGATCTAGCTTAGCCTTAGATCCCGGAAAACGCGAATTTTCGAGTTTTCATTCGTTTTCCTTTCGCGTTAGTAAACGCAAAATATGGTCGTTAATTTCGTCAACCGCGCATCGGCTTAGTACATGATCCACATACAACACGATCTGAAAGCTTTTTTATTCCATCCCGCTTTTTCGAGCCGATCGCCAATTACAGTATCGATCGCGTGTTCTCTACCCATCCATTAATCAAGTGAGTCGATGTAGGCCGCAATGGAGTGCGTCCATTACTTTATTGCATCGCAGGTGCGCGCTCGGCAGGATCCGTGGTGCCGCGGAACATTTATCAATTTCTATCTTTGGGTGTCTGGAGCATTGCTGGCCTGATGATTTATGTGGGACTTGGTGGTGATAGGGATGTGATAAAATAGGGCGGCTTTGCTTGAGGGCTGTATAGATAAATCTGAAGTTAATGAATCGCTACGTATAATTTGGTGCTTAAAAAGGGGCACCGATACTTAAACTGTATACTTATGTATGTAAACTCATGCACAATAAATAGTATTTACAACCACTTAAAGGCATGTTCGAAAGATCAACCATAACATTTATAGCATAGGTATCTAGTTAAATTTAATAAATATGGCTGGCAGATATGGCTATTGTTACCCGAAGCTAACTTACTTGCTATCTAAAACCGATATTCCAACGAAAATAGAACACGTGTAGTTTACAATTGGCTGCCCAGTCTTTGTACTTGTAGTTTAAATTTTCCATACAAGCAAAATTACCACTTTCCCCAATTTAACGTTTGCTTAATTATCGAGCAGAGCTGGGAAAATTTCATGCAAGAATTTCGCACGAATAATTCGGTCATAGACTAAGTCCCGATGCAAAGAAAATAACGCAAAATAGTGTTTACCACACTTACTAACTTGAATATTTCAACGTTTTAAACCTAAACTTACTAACATCGAAGAGGATACTCGTATTTAAAAATAACTGTCAAATCGATGGAATCAGGCGTTACTTTGCGGAAATCCATGTTAATCGTAAACTAGAACTTTCCTTTGCTAATCCGCGAATAGATGACGTGCAAGTCAATCAGTGCTAACCTGTTATAATTACTTGCGTATTTTTTACATGCAATTAATTTTCCCATTTTTTCATGCATTTTTTTTTCATTATTTATTTGCGTATTTACTTTTATTTTTGCGGTGGGAGGGTGGGAAAATTAATTGCATGTAAAAAATACGCAAGTAGTTATAACAGGTTAGCACTGACTGACTTGCACGTCATCTATTCGCGGATTAGCAAAGGAAAGTTCTAGTTTACGGATAACTGTCAAAGTTAAATATGTAGTGGCAAAGGCCCTGGAGGCTGCCATTCCCAAAAAAAAAAATGTAGTGACACTGTGACAGTGTCCATAGACTGCAATCTCTCGACACAGGATTAAAACTTTTGAACATCAGCTTTGATAATTGGCCATCTTTATAAAATTAATTAGAATAAGTACTTTTATATTGATTTAGACTAACACGATTTGCACTCATAATTTTAGAACAAAACGGGACTTAATCGCGTAAACACTTACATTTATATTTGGCCCGACGTTTCGAACATCACATTATGTTTACGTTTCGAACATAGTCGCCAGTCTACCCGTGACCACGAACATAATGTGATGTTCGAAACGTCGGGCCAAATATAAATGTAAGTGTTTACGCGAGTAAGTCCCGTTTATTTTCTAAAATTTTGTTTGCATTGTTTCAAACCTAAGCCGCGTGGCCTGTTAATCAGTAATTGCTTGGTTTCCGAGGGACAGGTTTCGCCTAGTGTGGGACCATAGAACTAAATGTCTGTAATGCGTTATGTTAAATAAATATTTATTAATATCAACGCCATCTAGCAGAGAATCAACAAATATCGGGAGTTTTCAAATAACAAAAAAAAAATAATGCGTGGTGTCCCTCCGTTCGGATGAAGTGTAACTTCGTAATGTGTCAATAAAAATATTATTATTATTTATTTAATTATTTAATTATTACAATCAAAGGTAACAATAGTATAAATATACAGTGCTCCACAAAACTATGGTGTAAGTTTGACTGTGGAGTCAAGAAATCAATTAATACTTCTAAGGTTAACAGTCAGTTAAAGATTCCCTGATGAGGGATAAGAGGATAATATCATCATAATCATCATCAAAGTTAACATTTGAGTACCCATAAACATTAAAATAACATAATTGCTGGAAGACGATCCCTTATAGAGTTTCTAAGAGATACTTTTTTAACCGTCTTTTGAAGGTATTTTTGTTTTGTTCTTGGAAGGGGTATTTCAAAATTCGAGTTGGAAACACTGAGAGTTACCGTTTAACGCTGTCAGTTCCAAGCTATATATCCCGGTCAATAAAAGTCTAATGGGTAATTGATCTATGATTCCATCCTTCGAATAATATTTCGGTCTCAGCCCAAAGTGGCCGAAGCTGTAGCCAGGGAGTGATAACGCTCACCGATCGTCGGTTATGTGATTAGGGGTTGCGTTTACCCTAAATTTAGATAGTTACCAGTATTTATACAGTGTGTAAAGCTAATACAGACAAATCACTTAACACTGATGAGTATAGGTCGAAATGTAATTACATAGATACATTTTACTTAAATTTGAAAAATAAAAAATATCTATACAAAATAAATCAGCCTACGGGCATAACATGAGATGTGGTGGTGTGTGGTCATGGGAGTGTGTTTGCATAACATTACGATGTTATGCAAACACACTCGCGTTAAACGCTCGTTGACAATTGTCATTGACTGTCATCGCAACCAAGTTTTCAGCGCTTACATTGCTGCTGGGGAATTTTTCAAAAAAATAATTATGGGTTGAGAATTAAGCGTAACTCAAAAAGACCTCTCACTTGATGATAACACTAATGAATTCGATGCCTGGTTTCATTTATCGCCCGTATTACGTTTACACGCTGTATCTAGGTTGGAAACATAACGGGCCTCGTTATATGTGGATACATCTGCAGAATATGTTCTGTGTAATTTAATCTTCCTGAAATCCGGTAAATGAAAATAAAACATAAAACTATCGGATACATAACTGTGTGGTTCGTTTTACGCTAGAGCAATATGTGCCAAAACCACAAAAACCTGCGATTCTCGTAATTTTTGGTAGCCATGCATTTTTGCAGGAATTCTGCGGTTTATATAACGTGATATTTTCATCATCAAGATGAAAAACATCGTGAGGGAACCGGACTAATTCCAATAAGGTCTAGTTTACCCTTCGGGTTGGAAGGTCAGATGGCAGTCGTTTCGTAGAAACTAGTGCCTACGCCAAATCTTGGGATTAGTTGTCAAAGCGGACTCAGGCTCCCATGAGCCGTGGCAAATGCCGGGATAACGCAAGGAGGATGATACTACAAGGTTTTTGTTTCATAAAACTATCCAATTTTTCTAAACTTATAATTACAACTATGACGACCTAAACTAATTAATATGGCTCTGCGATCCAAAGAAGATGGGCACGCTTCTTATCCAGATGGGTCGATCCGCGGCAAGAGTAACATGAGTCACGATTTTATGGCATGTTCCAATTATTGACGATGCAAGTTTAGGTGATAATCTATCTCTAAATATGTGTTACTTTCCCGATATATGCATAGATCCTTTCATTTGCAGATGTAGTTCAAATAAACACTCAATGAAGTCGTGACTCACGTTACTTTTACGTGCATTCACCCAGATCCTGCATGCTAAGCTTCCTGCCAATTAAAGGCTTGTGACTGACTGTTGAATGAAAACTATGACAATAAACTAAATCTCTCCTCCTCCTGTGGCATAGTACCGAAAAGTCTGATTGCATTTCTGAGCTAAAGTTTGAAGCAATTACGCTGAGCGAGAAAGCTTCGCCAGTTCTTCGGTATCCTGTGGACCCTATGGCGTCTCCAAGTCTCTTGAAGAGCTCGAAAGCATTAATAATCATTTTTCCAAGCTCACTTGTTTCTAAGAAATCTCAAAACCTAATTTTAACTTTGTAGTTAAGGCCAAGAGTAACCTATAATAATGAACCAAGTACCCCAAAATACCTCTTTGAACTCGATTTCCTCCTAAAATTCCCCCAACGCGACTTCACAAAACTCCCATTGTACTTCCCTTTTAATTTCAATTTGCAGTCAATAGTCTATTAGCCAACACCTTTACTACTTCAAAATGGCGGCCGATCCTGCCGTCATCCCGTTTGCATAATTTTTCACTTGAAATTTCAATTATTTCATAATTAACACGTTGGCAGCGTGTCAGTGTCTGCGTTAATGTGATGACGCTGGTTATTTTAGAGCCTGTACTAAGAGTTTTCGCAGTTTTAGAATATGTTACTAGATACCATTTTTTTTGCTCTAGTGACAGTTTTGGGAGCGCTGTTCGCTTTTCACCAATACATACAGGGTGAAATAAAAATAATCATTCAAACTTTGCATACTGACTTTTGAGGTCATTTTGAACAACCTTTATAATGGGACTTATGGGACCAATGCCGAAATCGCGAAATTTTTTTTGCTGTTTCATACATTTCGATTGCCATAATGCCGCTTATTTCTATGGAACAGCCAATTTTTTTTTCTCGATTTCAGCATTTGTCCCATAATAAAAGTTGTTTATTATGACCTCAGAAGTCACTATGCAAAGTTTGAACGGTCCTTTTTATTTCACCTAAACATTGTGAGTGGGCAATGGGCTATCAACCAGTCTTCTTTTGTCTTTCAGTCATAAATTTGCTAAGAAAAGCACTGAAACTTGGTCAGTTGTCTACCCCTTTTGAGAATACTAGCGCAACTTTATGTACATATAATTGTGGCATGGGACCTCTAGCGACATCTATCGTAAGATATACTTAAACAGATGGGCATTTAGGGCATTAAAATTAAGGGCAGTAATTTTCAACTTTTTTTATAAATGGGCTTATTCTTGGCCACAGACTAGCCGCTGACAAAGACGTGGCCTACGTAGGAGTGAGCTTGCCTAGAAGATGCCTGTTTACTCTTGATTTGAAGGTTGCCGGGTTATATCAGCTCGGAAATATAGCTGCCGGTAAGGACTTCTACAAGTAAGGATGGAAACCAACCGTGCGCCTAAGAGTCCGATGGAAGAATGGGGACGGTGGAATAAGCTCGTGTAGCTCTTGGGCACATTCCCCGAAGTTCAACCTGTAAAACAACGACACACTGGCGACTTTCCGCCAACGTTTTAAATATTATTATAAAACGTTAAAAACTCTTGGTAGTGGGTTAGGTCAGCTTAGTTATCGAGCGGGCTACACGTGTTGAACAATTTAGATTGTTTGCTCTACCGGAAAATCAACGGACTAAAGCCCAAAAGCTCCCAACTATAGCCCGAAATTAGTTACATCATCGTTCAAGTACCCTACCTCTATGACGTGTTTTTGGGAGTGTAGAAATAAAACAGAAAGAAAAAACTTGGATGAAACCAACAAGTACACTGCTATTTATTAGTAGGTACAGATTTACTTTCGTGATCTTACTCAGCACAGGGAGAATTGGAAAGGCCGAGAGGCCTTTGCCCATCAGTGGAGCACACAATCATCAGGCTAGCAAAAAAAACATAATATGTAATAATGTTGTAGACTATAAATAAATAACCATATCGACGCTGAACCAGTATTCGACATGGGCACTTCTGGTGTTTCGGGTGTCCATGGGCGGCAGTGATCGCTTACCATCAGGCGACCTGTTTGTTTGTTTGCCTCCTATCTCATAAAAAAAAATCATAAAAGTCAAATTTCAACAAATGCCAAGGAGTGGAGTGGAATTCCTTGCCGGCGGCTATATTTCCGAGCTCATATAACCCGGCAACCTTCATATCAAGAGTGAACAGGCATCTTCTGGGCGAGCTCACTCCATCGTAGGCCACGTCTTTGCCTTTGGTTAGTCTGTGGCCAAGAGTAAGCCCATTTATAATTAAAAAAAAAAAACAAATTTCAATATTTATTTATTTATTATTTATTTAAACTTTATTGCACAAATTTACAAAAAAAGAGTACAAATGGCGGACTTAACGCCTTGAGGCATTCTCTACCAGTCAACCATCGGGCTAAACAGAAACAGTTAGTTTGGTGCACGATTTATAAAATTCGAATTTAAAACTTAGTCATTTTGCGCATACGCGATATAATCCGTTTTCATAGTTTTATTTCATGTGTTACTATTGAGCTAACCGAAGTATTATATTGAGTGGCAGCCCAGGCCAAAACGAGGGGACCCGGCACGGCAGACCACGTATGCGATGGTAGAACGAGTTGGACTCCTTTTCGAATGGCCGAGCACTGCACAAAACCGGGAGGAATGGAAAGAGCGGGGGGAGGCCTTTGCACAGCAGTGGGACATAGCAGGCTCTCAATATAATTTTATGAATTATTAATCGACCATAACCTGACGTACTAAGGAAGTTTTATCACTTTAAAATACAAAAAACATTCTCCGTCCATTCTTCGCGCGTCCCTCATCAAGTAAAGTTGCGCGGATAATTTTATGATTCCCTTGGAATAGTTATCAGTGGACGGCATTGTGCAACGGCACAAGTTTTAATAACATCCCGGAGTTTGTGCAAACTTTTCAATTTGAACAATCTGAGTGGGAGCGATCGACCTAAGCGCGGTGGCCGCCATGTATGACTTCTTTTATTTATTAACTACAAGCTTTTACATGCGTAAAATTGCGGAATGCTCCGTACAAACTTCCACCCCCCAATTTAGGGAAGTGGAGGTTTAGAAAGAGACAAAAAGTAGCCTATGCCACTCTCCATCCCTTCAACTATCTCCAAATTACGTCAATTCGTCTCTCCGGCCTGTAATGTAATGCAGTAACGCTCGCTGACAGTTGTCATTGGCTGTCATCGAACCATATTTACAGTAAATTGCTGCTGAGAAAATATTCAAAAATTAATTATGGGGTGAAAATTAAGAGTAACTCAAAAACACCTGAATATATGTTTAACCTTCAAATATTTGCTTTTGCTAATTCTTTACGTTCGCATGTTACGACACGAAATTGTCGCTGTCGCACTAATATAGAAAAAAATAGAGAGACGCAAAACGTATCGTTTTACGTAGCGCTAGCGATTGTCACCTTGCTTAGGCAGTAGTTATCTCGTGATGATAGACTATCTTAAAACATCCAACTTAATTTCCTAAAAATAATCAAAGAAAATGAAAAAAAAATAAGGTGAAAGACTTTTCACTTAAAGTACTAGTGCTTGACGCTGAACTAGTATTAAACATGGGCACCCCAGATTTGACCACAAAAGTTATAAGCGTCTTGCTCTTTTTAAAATATGCTGCCCAGAATAAATAAAAAAACTGGGAAATAAAATTATTTGAATGCTTCTACGGCAGTAAACTTTAATAATTTTGTCGAAGATCAAAACTTGAAAATATCAAATAGAATTGTTCGTTTAATCAAGCGTTATTGCCAGTCATAAATAATGAAATGAAAGCGAAGCAATAACCGCCTATTGACTATTTAATATGTGATGTCTCATCCCTAATTAAACAGAGACGTCTTTTACAATATTTGGTTGACGACAATCTTAATTTCATTACGCTACTAATATGTGAGATAATTGTATTCTAATTACTAGAAGCTTCACTTATTTCACTGTGGGGATAGGCAGAGAAAGGCATTCTCCTCAGTGTACATATTTTTGTACATATTCCAAAATTTATTTTGATTTTTTATTGAGTAACAAAATGTTCCAAATTCAAAACAAGACAAATTCTACGGGACTCTGGAGGGTATGGCAAAATTGATCATTAGTTTCCTACTAGTCAAATCAGCTACTTTTTATGATCTGTTAAAACGATTTGTTAATATAGAATTACTATGAAATACTGAGGAGTGACGTCACGGTCAATTCATTTACTTTATATCTTTCTCTTTGACTTATTAAATAGAAATTATGTTTAAAAATAAGTACTGTCCATATTTTGCTTCTAAATATGTGGTGCTTTATTTTGTGCACTGCATAAAATATTTAATTTTAAGAATAGGAGACTGGGCTATTGATCAATTGTTGCTGTAATTGAACTCAAACGCTACCACGCTTACTATTATAAGTTATTATGTACCGTAAAACTACAACTGGTGAATGATCTCTCAATAAACACTGACCATTGTAAACAGGTAAGATTTAATATCTCTGAAGGCTAGATACCCTTTCGCGTATGCCACGACATTTACCCGTATTGACATTAATGAAATGTATGTACTTAGAACACATATGATTACTTATTATGATATTTATGATATACTTACCCATGAGGTTTAACCTAAGAAATACTATAAGCTTTAAAAAAGGTTGTAAAGTAAGTTAATAATTGATTACTCAAAATGGAAATGCTCCGTATTTATTAATATTATAGATTTATTTATGACGTATCCTCTTGGGGTACCGGCTTCCGGTTTACTTTAGACAAAGGCTTTTATTGGGTTGGTAAGAAAGTAATGAGCGAATCATAACCAATATTGTAATTTTTATTTAATTTATTATTTTAATCATTTATCAAAAATATAACGACCTTCGTTATCTACTACTTGTCTCCATCGTTCTGGTAAAGAATGAATAGCAACGGCGAAGAAGTTCTTAGGTTTAGATTCAAAAAACTCAGCTATGTACTGTCGTAGATGGCCTTGATCATCGAACTTTTTTTCATTCAAGGCATTGCTTAGCGATCTGAACAATGCGTAATCCGTAGGTGCCGAGTCTGGAGAGTACGGTGGATGAGGTATCACTTTCCAACCTAGCTCCAATAGCTTTAGCCGAGTCACTTTTGCAATGTGTGGGCGAGCATTGTCGTGTAAGAAAAAAACTTTAGCATGCTGTGGACGATTCTGACAGATTTTTTGGTTTAAATTTTTAAGCTGATTACAGTATACTGATGCGGTAACAGTCATTCCACTTGGTAGGAGTTCCCAGTGAATAATACCATGAATATCCCACCAAACGGACATCATAACTTTTTTCGGGTGAGGCTCTGTTTTTGGTGCCTCTATTCCTTTTTCGTTTGGAGCTAGCCACTGACGTTTGCGTGTGTGATTTATATATAAGACCCATTTTTCATCTCCAGTGATAAGATGGTCCAACCAGTTGAATGTGCGGCGAAAAGACAGAAGTTGTATGCAGATATCGGCACGGCGGTTTAGTTGATCTCTATCAAGTTCGTGCGGTATCCAAACACTGTATTTGTAGTTTTTTCCCAACTCGTGTAAATGTGTTTCTATGGTGACATGAGAGCAGCCTAACTCGGTAGCAAGAGTACGACTCGTTAGCCTCGGATCTCCTTCAATTAAGCTTTTTAATTTGGCTACATCAATCTTCACCGGTCGACCAGACTTAGGTTGATCTGATAATGAAAAGTCGCCACTACGAAACCGCTGGAACCATCGTTTCGCCGTGGCCTCAGGGCTCAGACACAACTTCAGGAGCAACACGCTGACATATATTACGCACTGCTTCGGCGGCTGAATGGCCAGACTGAAATTCATATAGTAAGCAATGCCTTACATGCACTTTTAATTCGTCCATTTTCTTCCTTATATTAGCTCGGCGACAGCTAGTGAATGACTGACGAGAAACTGTGCGACTCGCCCTTTATATACTTTCGACCATAGAAGATTCTAGAACTCTCTCAAAAATTTTATGTGGAATTCAATCGATCGCTCATTACTTTCTTACCAACCCAATAATTTGCCATTGTATTTTTAATAATTTTTATGAAAATGCGAAATCTAATGATGTAGATATTGCAACTATTAAAATTTTGGAAGTTTTTGATTTACAGTGTACATTGGTAGAGTGACGTGGGATAAAAGCGCACAGTAAATGCGCAATCCTAAGTAATTAGGGCAGTAATTAATTAATGGATGATGGAATTAATACCGACTTTTTGTCTCAAAGAGCATCTCTTCTTCGTGAGCCTCGAGAGTAATTGTTTTTTTTTTAGAACACAATAAAAGTTCAAAATATTTTTTGTAACACAATACACGAGGACTGAGGGGGAGACTAAGAAAAAATTAAACTGACATAAATCGCGAGCGTAGCGAGCGCGAATTTTTTTTCATAGTATTGCAATAATTTGAAGATTAACGCAATACCTACAGAATTTATGGATTTCATCATAGGGAATACGACAGGGACAAGGGTTGAAATTTCGCAGTCGCACCCTAGTATGGTTGTGGGGCTGACCGTGGATATTATGACATAAAATAACGAACAAAATGGAGTAGTATAGTGGCCAAGTCAGGAAAGCAAACTTGAAATAAAAACGCGAGCGCGGCGTTTTTCCTAAGTAACTAAAAGAGGAACAGATGTAAATAGTGAGCGCGAGCGAAGCGAGCGCGATTTTTTTTTGCTATTGACGCAATTTATTAGGACATCCCGCTAGCGGGGAAGCAGCGAGCTTTCAACCTTTGATCAACTGCAGAGCTGCGGTCTTTGGCATATTTTAGGGTATTTTGACTTCACAGCGCCTATGTTCCCGACTTTTAGGCCTTATATTTCGCCATCACTATTATAATTAAGACATTTATATGAAGTGAAGTGCTGAAATACTAGTAAACAATGATTTGCGTACAAAAATGTTTGATGTTGCATTTTTGTAGCAGAAATGAAGGTCTTGAAATTTCAAATATGACGTAATACTATTTTAAAATACGTAGTGCTTTCGTATGAGGTATCCAAGGGTTGCTATCTCAGTTCTATTACAAATTCGTTTCGATTTATCCAGAAGGAACCAGTTCGTATCGTGTTTTCCATATTTATTGGTTCTTTGACGTTCTAGCTAAATGTATGGATGGAACTTTCTAGGGTTCTGGGTTGTTTTTGGTTAATATGTCTTTTCTGCAAGTGATACTTGAATTTATGTTGTACCCTGTAATAATACTTCGGGGCAGGTAAGTAAGTAGTAGTTGCATTTGGAGTCATTTTTGGTTACGTGCATCAAAGAGGGAAAAAATGGAATTCTTATACGATTTCTTTGCTGTTCGTCTGATAGACGACATTATTTAGAGAACTCAAATATCACCATGAACTAAAATTGAATGTACTCGTAATTTTGTTTTGATGTGATATTTTTATTATTCTAACTGGTCGATCTCGTCTGGATTTGCCTTATAAAATTATTTATATTGAACATGCTCAGCTCTGCAGTTTAACCCAGCTAGGAATAATCCCTCACCTGAAATATTATGATTTGCTTTACAAAAACAAAGTGTTAATATTTCAATTTGAACAATGAACAAACAAATTGTGCACTATTCAAAGCAGAACAAGGTTGATATTTGGATGAAATGTATAGAGAAAAAAACTTTAGTGTATCATAAATGTGAGTGGCCGAAAAATGGACGAATAATCGACGTGAGATTGACTATGGTAACCACGACTCTGCTCGTTTCCTGAGACAGTTTTAATAATACGAACTCGTATGTTTCTGATTAGAGACAGAGTATTATTTTTAAGACAATACGGCGTCATACGAGTAATACGTTTGCATATAGCGTCAATATAAATAGTTGTTATGCTAATTTGTTTTCATGATTAAATGAGAAATGAAAATTGAAATGAAAATATTAACAAGAGAGAAAAAAAAAATGTTTACGGTGAAGACATTTATTGGATCCTGAACGAAGGATTATATAATTCAATCCCTGGGATAGCAAGGTATTTTAAAATAAAATTTTGGGCATTGTGGTATACATACATACAATCACGCCTGCATTCCATAATGGAGTAGGCAGAGCACATGAAACTACTCAAGTTTCAGTGCCACTCTTGGCAATTAACGGGTGGAAAGAAAACGAAATTGTGACATTGCAATGACAGGTTGCCAGCCTCTCGCCTGCGCCATAGTATCCCACAGTCGACTTCTAGGACTCCCACAGGAAGAAAAGGGGTGGTGAAATTCTTAATCCGTCACTACGCAGGCGATTGCCTTGATATGTAAAATATTTAACGAGTATCCAGACAGTCTCCTTTTTCTAGAAGCGCAAGGCGCCCCACTCACAAAACGACACCGTTTACGCGCGCTCGTTACGGACCGAGTATTATCCTTTATGGGCTCGGTAATGCGCCGTATAAACTGCTGGCAACTAGTGTTTTCTTAGAGATCTGAGATGACAAAAAAACTTAATGCATAAATAGAATTGGAAGTTGCTTAAATGCATAAATATTAGAAGTGCTTGTCCTTCTTACGGACCGAGTATAAGTTAATGCGCGAGTATTGTTTTCTTAAAAAAAAAAAAATAGGAACGCTTTCAATACCGTTGCCATACATTTCATTAGCGATCTTGGGGGCTTGTCGTCTTTCTCTAGTAGTATATACTGTCTAAAACGCAGTAAATTCGCCACTTTGTTAGCCAAAGCTTAGATAGATAGATAGATAGATAAGAACTTTATTCATTCCCACAACATTGGTAGATAAAACAAAAGATAAAAGCCATCTTAAAAGAGAAATTAAAAGCTAATTACTTAGTTACATTTTTAAAAGAATACTTTTCAAAACCATGTGTCGTGGCAGAGAACAGGCGCTGGCTCAATCAAAGCCACATATATTCTGCCAGGACCTTTTCTCAATCAACATAATAATTTTTTACCAATTTAATTATTTAATTTTTGTAAATCCATAAACGGACGGAAAAGGAGACTTAGGTGAAGCTGTTATCAAAGAAAGATTGTTAATGCTCCTTGCTCCTTGGCGAACGATACACAACTGTCCCTGTCGCACTAATACTACGATAAAGAAATGACTACGATAAACTATGGAGCGTTAATGATTTTACTCTTGGCTACAGGCTGAGTAACCGTAAACCAAAGGCCAAACAGAGATGTTTCCTCTTTGAACTTAATTACGCAGACCAATGAAATAAAGGGAATTTTATTCCTTTTTCATCCTTATGCAATCCTTTATCCTTATTTTATCCAAATTGAAAACTTGACTCAAACAAACGGTTAGCTTGTAATCATTTTCTCGTTTGCCCTAGGCCTGGATTAGAAAGTTAATTCAGGACGCAATCGCTCCGCTAATGACAATTTCAACGCAGAATTTTCTAGATCTTGCCTCCGAGCAGTTTAATATTTCATGAGTTGTTTTGCTAACTTCAGCGGTAATTAAAAAGATGAGATACTGAATAAAATTATAACTTTAATCAGCGGAACTGGACAAAGACATTTATTTTGTATATTATTTAATTGTTACATTAAATGCACGTGTTACGCAAAACATTGCTTTAAAGTTGCAAATACGAGGGTGTATTGTATATGTTATGGACCAAGTGATAAATCGGGCACTATACATAATGCCCATTGTGAGTGGGCAGTTTGATAATAACTATTCAAATAATTAAATTGCCCGGGCATTATACATAATGCCCATCCTCTATTGGGCAAAGTAATAATAACACAGCGAGTAGCTGAATTTTGCCCGGGCATTATATATAATGCCCACCCTCTGTCGGGCAAAGTGATAATAACATATCGAATAGTCGTATTTTGCCCGGGCATTATACATACTGCCCATCCTCTTTTGGGCAAAGTGACAATAACATACCGAATAGCTGAATTTTGCCCGGGCATTATGCATAATGCCCATCCTCTGTTGGGCAAAGTAATAATAACACACCGAATAGCTGTACTTTGCCCGAGCATTATACATAATGCCCATCCAGCATGGCAGAGTAATAATAAAACATGTAGCAAAGCTAATAGCTGGATTGGCGTAGCTTCAGCATACTTTCGTGCCGATCTGTTCAAGAAACTGTATGCAGTTTCATATCGAACAACAAAGGACGCGCAGCCGCTGCAACTTTGACATCCACACGCCGTCTTCAGTTTCCCGTGATCATGATGCATGAAACTGCGTCGAAATATCGGGACTTCAATAAAATTCAAAAAAGTAATCACGGTTTATATCCCGGTTAATATAAATCTTATGAAACTAATTGTGAATCATTTAAAACTCTTATGATAGATGATTTAGAGTTAAACGAAAAGTCCGATATAGGCCGCAGAGCAGAGTTCGCCTTGAGCCTTAGTGAGGCAAGGTCCATAGATGATATCGGGAGAGGGCAATAAAGAGTTTCGGTCCGTCAGACCAGCTTCTAGCCATAAGGCACGGCTACCGGTAAGTGCCATGATAAAAGTGCACTTTCACGAATGGCAAAGATGGTAAAACGCCTAGTTTGTTTAGCAGGTATGACCAATGATAGCGTCAAATGTGGCTCGACAGACAATATGGCCAGCACACTGGGAGAATACAGTCGTTGGGCCGCGGAAAGAGCTTCCTTCAAGGCAGTAACGAGGTTTGCAGACCTGTAGATGTAGCGAGAACATGGGATAATGGAGGCTATGCTGAGTAGTGAGAGGTCGGCCCGTGGTGAAATGAGTTCCCAGAAATTCCCAGTGCACTCGTACGAACGGCAAAGATAGTGAAACGCCGGTGTAAGCTCATCCCCCTCTTTCACAATGGATCCGTCCATTGCGCCACGAGGTGAGAGTCCCCTAAATCCTCCCCGGGTCAGGGGGATGCTGCATAACAGCATTCCGGAAAAGAACAGCTATGCTCGGTCAGTCACTATATACCTCTCACACAAGAGAGCAACCTGTGCCAAGCAGTGGGACGTAATATTTTTTTATATTCCCGTCCAACTGTAACCGCTATTTGAAATAGAGTCTGGCTAGCCAAATATTGTTGACAGATATTTCCTTGTGGTATCACCAATTGTCTATGGTTTAAAAAAAAGGCTAAAAGTCTGCTGTCAATTTATGTCACTTATTCAAATTGTTCGCGGGTTATTAAGGGTAAATCTTAAATATTATAACAATGACGATACCAAGCGAGGTCCGCAATTTGCTGTTTAAGCTAATAAATAATTACAACCAAGAGCGAAGTCGACGTGAAGCGGCATATAATGAAAAACTGCAATGTTTACAAGTCGTAAACAATATAGTAGGTTGGTGATCTATTAATATTTTGATACTTTAAGTACTAGTTCTAACATTTGCCTATAACTTTGATTAAGTATGTGAATATAATAAAACTTAAATCTCATAAACAGGAAAAGAGTGTAAAGACAAGGAGAAACTCGAAGCTCTGGAAAGCATTAATAAAATAAAAATATTGGAACGTAACGACTTACTTACGAAAAACCAATATTTAGAAGAAATCAGTGAAGTGACTGGTCAGTAGTAATTTGATATAAAAATATAAAAAATAAAATAAATAATATAATTTAGCCTATATACGTTCCACTGCTGGGCACAGGCCTCCTCTCATGTCTGAGAGGGCTCGGGCTATATAGTCTCCACGCTAGCCCAATGCGGGTTGGAGACTTCACATAAATCTTTGAATTTCTTCGCTGATGTATGCAGGTTTCCTCACGATGTTTTCCTTCACCGTAAAGCTAGTGGTACATATTAAATGATATTTCGTACGTAAGTTCCGAAAAACTCATTGGTACGAGCCAGGATTTGAACCTGCGATCTCCGGATTGAAAGTTGGGCGTCATCGTCATATCCACTCGGCCACCACTGCTTATATGGCAATAAAAATATAAAATATATAAAAATATCTTGGTGAAACATGTCTATATATGAGCGGCAAAAATGTCGATAGTGCATTTTCTTTACCTACCTACTTAACATATTAAACAGACATTTGAAATAAAACTCTTTTAAACGGAATAATCGCGTATATTAACATCATGACCTACGTTTCGAGCCCTTTACAGCACTCGTCTTCACAGGTTCTACCCCTAAGACAGACATTTGAACCTTAAAAAATGTCAATTACCACCATTAATTGGATCAAATGCTAACAGATTTTGTCAAATTTCTGTAGGTACATATATTAGCAATTTCTATTGATTTTCAATATAAGTGTGCACAGAAAACAAAAATATTTTCTAGTATCAAAACTATATCTCCTACTATACCAAATGTGACCAGCCCTAGATTTTTTGAATTTCCCGCCAAAAGTTGGGGCAATATTTCATTAGCCACACTCTATGTTTTTTTTTTAAATTATAGGTACGTTTTGTGAAACTGATTTAACTTTGATCATCTTTACTGACCTGACTAACTACTATATATTTGATCAACAACTTAATAAAATAATTTGTGTTCATTTTTATTATACTTTAAAGTCTACTTCAATTAAAACGATGATGGCGTACAATGAAATAGGTATTTAATTTGTATAAAAAAATCGAAAAACTACTAATTGTTCAAGTCTACTCAACAAAAGTACCTATCCTCATGAAAGAAGCACAATTTACATTTCATTATTTGTTAGGAACCACTCAGTATACTTAAAAAACTTATTATCAAATTTCCCAACGATCATGTGTATCATAATGACCGGGCAATGTGATAAAAAATGGCGTTTAGACAAACTTGTTAAACTTACCATCAAATTACCCAACGATCACGTAGCATTATCAAAATGACCGGGCAATGTGATAAAAAATGGCGTTTAGACAAACTTGTTAAACTTACCATCAAATTGCCAAACGATCACGTTAATCACGTAGCATTATCATAATGACCGGGCAATATGATAAAAAATGGCGTTTAGACAAACTTGTTAAACTTATTATCAAATTGCCCAAGGATCACGTAGCAGTATCATAATGACCGGGCAATGTGATAAAAAATGGCGTTTAGACAAAGTTGTTAAAACTTTTTATCAAACTGCCCAGCGATCACGTAGCATTATCATAATGACCGGGCAATATGATAAAAAATGGCGTTTAAACAAACCTGTTAAACTTATTATCAAATTGCCCAACGATCACGTAGCAGTATCATAATGACCGGGCAATGTAATAAAAAATGGCGTCTACACAATGATTAATCACTTTGCCCAATACAGCTAGGCATTATTCATAATGTCCGGGCATTATACATAATGCCCTTATTAATCACTTGGTCCATAACATATATACTGTAAGAGGTAAATAACAGAATAGATGTGGGGACCCCGTTCAAGTTCATCCATACTAATATCATAAATGGGAAAGTATGTTTGTTTGTCCGCATTTCACGGCAAAACGGAGCGACGTATTGTCGTGAATTTTTAAGTGGAGATAGTTGAAGGGATGGAGAGTGATATAGGCTACTTTTTGTCTCTTTCTAACGCGAGCAAAGCCGCGGAAAAAAAAACTAGTATTGAATAAAACAACTTGCTACTGTCTGTGCTAAGTAAAAGATAACAAGTCTTCTTTTTTCGAAGAGACTAGTCAATGATAAATAAAAAGGTAATAACGATTTTGTTATAAGACTTGTTCTCTCTAATGCTGGCATGTCGTTATTGATCTTCTGTAAAAAAATAGGGTGATAATATGAACCACATTAAAGAGAATAAATGTAAAACAAAAAAAAAACAGAACATTCTGTAACCTGATGCATAAACAAAATTCGTTTTTACTCAGAAAAAGGAATTCTCACAACACAAAAGTCATTAATGTCTTCATTACAGTGTGTTTCTCATTGTGAGCATTACATTGCGCGCTCCTTGAGTGGTCTGCCGTCAGTTTCGTATTCTGACGAGGCAGTTTACAGCGAATGATGGATGCTCCCGTTTCTTTGAAGGGTGCTTTGTAATGGGGTGTGGGTTGTTTGTTGACTTTGTGTGCGTTCTCGTTGTACTTATGTTTTGGGTAGACGAAGTCCATTTAGAACTTTTGGCAAGATTTTGACAGGCATTCAGGGCACCTTATCGTCTTTTCTATGTATAACCTTTAGTCTCTAGATACAGTTTAAATTTTATACATAAAAACAAGACATTTCCGACCGTTAATCTCAGACAATCCATTAAAAGTCGCTAGATGTCACTAGAGAACGTAGGACCGGACATTTTGGAGATCTTTGAGCCAGCCTTCGTTCAGAATTTGACATAATTACACTAAATAATATTTGAACCAATTACACTAAATATTATTAAATTAAAACGAGACTTAATCGAGTAAGACTGACGTTTTTATTTGTTTTGTAAAACGAGTCAAGCCAAACATAAACGTAAGTCTTACGCGAATTTGTCCCGTTTTATTTTATTTGTAAAAGAAAATCGTGTTAATTCAAATCAAACTACTGCGCTTGCACATAACAGAAGACAAGTATTTTATCCAAAAACTTACCGTGTACTCATTTTTTAATCACAAAAACAACTGTAATCCAGGTCCGCTTCAAAAGCTCCATATTCCTTTAATTTAGTTTGCCTACATTCAAGCTAAAAATAACCCTCTAGTAAAAGACACAATCTAAGCAACATCACTCTTTCACTCGGCGTCCCACTCAAGGAAACTAGACGGGGGAAAGTGAATAGTGTCATAACACCCATTAAACAAGGTTTATGTTGGGTTACGGACATGTTTAGACATGTTCTAGTAATGAAAGCTCTTTGGCTAGTTACGGTTATATATTGTTATAGTGAGACATGATACTTTTCTAGGATTCGTGACTCATGATTTACGCTAATGTGGACTTTTGTATTCTGTGGATGTCGCTCGGGTAATATCATGAGTGTAAAATACTAAATGCGATATAAAGTTTAACTAGAATTGTAATATTTAGATTAACATTTTGCGTGTATTAATAGTATAATATTAACTGTGCTAATTAAAAGTTCTGAATTGGCTATGAAGTTGTTAGAGTGTGAATTGTAATATAACAAGTTCTCTCATTTAATCTATTTATATGCCTAATTCACAAGTTAAATTATGTGTGAAGGATACATACATACATACATACAATCACGCCTGTATCCCTTGAAGGGGTAGGCAGAGCACATAAAACTATTCAAGTTTCATGCCACTTTTGGCAAATAAGGGGTTGACTAATTGCAGTGACAGGTTGCCAGCCTTCGCCTACGCCACAACTTAACGCATCATTAGGGGTGGTGAAATTCTTAACCCGTCACCACACAGGCACAAAAGTGGTTATTTACTATAAATAGGCTAACTTATGGCCCCAGACTAGGCGATGCGATGACGTGGCCTACAATGGAGCGAGCTCGTCCTTGATTTGAAAGATGGTTGCTTTTTTACGAATCTTATATTAAAGTCGTTTATGTATATTTAACATAATGGAGATAGTTTTCAGACGTTTAAAAATCAATACCGATTCCAAATTCAATATTCGTTATCCCTTAAAGTAACAATCAATACTACCGAAACGCTATCATTTAAAATAAAATCCTATTTCAACACGCGAACTCCGCATTCAACATTAAAAGCATTGAATCCCACAAGTGGCGTGTACTGAATATAAATTTAAAAGAAAACCAGGTCTTAGGGTAAATCCTAGACGCAGACAGCGAGTCGGCACTTTTGAGCATAGGAGATGAGGGTGGGGAATGGAGCTGTAGATGTGAGTTCTTAAGGCTTGCCCAGGCCAAGGTCGAATGGATTTCTCTTGTCGTTATCTTACTTAAATATACATTTTTTGATTTGGAGTATAATGTGACGATGAGTGTTCTTTTTTACAAGCTTTTATTTAACTAATTTAAGTTCACATGTCTCGTTGTCTGTCTGTAATCAAATCTTGCAAGTTAAATTTGACCCAATTCCCGGTATCCCATTGAGCTTAAAATTTCCACACATGTAAATCACAAGACAATGCAATATTATGGTATCATGGAGCTGATTTGATGATCGAGTAAATGAAATGAAGCAAAGCTCTTTATTTTACTGTGGTTTAGCTGTACGAGGCAGTCAATATCATAAGTGAGACATGGCGCCCAACGTGGGGCTTTATTCCGTGTTTCAAATTTTTGGGCTCATTTAAATAGAAAAATAAAAGCAACACTATTTGAATAGATGTTTCGTGGTACAATATGATAGAACATACCTCTTCTAACCAGTCATCAAACCTTCACGTTACCCACCGCTCAGCGTTTAAGTCAAAACTAGCAGGTACGCTGCCGAGCCAAGATACTCAAACTTACGAGCACGTACTTCAACTATCGGAGCAGTTTGAGAATCGCCCGTAATCAACGGACCAGATACCTTCACCGGCTCCACCTTATCGGTATATTTATTGAGTTTGCGATTTGGAACGGAATTCGCTTGGAATGGTCTGAAACGTTGAATAAAGGATATTTAGCCCTAATATGTCAGTGTCTGGAGAGTTTTCTGTATGTAAAAGTATTCAATTGATTGGGTCTTTGGGATGTTATATATTTATCATACAAACATGCAGTCGTAGGAATACTGCAGTCAATTTAATATAATTTTGTTAAAACATTTCACTGAATTTTCTCGCACCTATGTGTTATTGTGGTACCTAGTCACATAACTACAACAGGAACTTCAGTTTTTAACGTTACTTCAGCACCATAGGTAAGTTCAATTAAAGTTTACACACACAATTGACAAGAGTTCTAATCGGCAACGACAAAAAGTACCAACTAATTTTAGCCAACAAATAAAATAAAAAAATTGAAAATGGCTGGTTTAATTTTGACATTAGTGTCTTCAAAAATGAGTTTATATTTTATGAAGGAGACAAGGTTTTATGTAAGTATTGTGTAGAATTCTCTGTATTACGGGTATTCCCAGGAAACAATCTGTTTTGCGCATGGTTCTTTAATAAGACTGATTTATACTGGCATTGTTTATAAGGAAAATACTTAGTCAATGGGAGGGGAGAAAAAAGCTGCTGTCAATTTGATACAAACCAAACTGATAGCTATTGTTTCAGAGGATTTTTTTTACATGTATAATATGACGACCGGTCTGGCGCAGTCGGTAGTGACCCTGCCTGCTAAGCCGCGGTCCTGGGTTCGAATCCCGGTAAGGGCATTTATTTGTGTGATGAGCACAGATATTTGTTCCAGAGTCTTGGATGTTTTCTATGTATATGTATAAGTATGTATTTATCTATTTATGTATGTATATCGTCGCTTAGCACCCATAGTACAAGCTTTTGCTTAGTTTGGGGCTAAGTTGATCTGTGTAAGGTGTCCCCAATATTTATTATTATAATTTATTAAAATTAATAAATATCTAAATTAGACTCGGGCACATCGCGGACACTGGCGATCGAATATATGAAAAAGGCGCGTTCCTAGCACACATTCTAAGCTCGTGTAGGTGAAAGCGTACCATGCTTTTATGAGTGAGCGATGACAGGTCGACTGTTTTGACGTGTTTTTGAAAGGCGGTAACTGTGAGGTAACCGAGAGGGGGTGGAAAACACTTTCAGCGGGGAGCGGGAGTGGCCATACTGTACGATAGTACCCACTCTTTATTATACTGTGACTCGGGTGTGATGTGGATTGGATCGAATACGGTTACGGCTGATGGGTGCTCCTTATTTGACATCTTTTTACTTATATTTAAATACAAATATGTGATTGTTTCTCAACAGCATAAATATCACATTGCTAAAACCCACCGCTTTAAACTTCCTCTTATTTTTACTCGAAACCACCAAACGGATTTTCGCGGAAAAACGTCAACCCAACGCAGACGCTGCAAAAAAACCGCATCAAAACCGCAATAATGCAGAGCTTATGTCGAAATGAATCTCCATATCGCCGGCTGCACAATGTCCAGTGGCTACGGCAGATGGGCTTAGGGGTAATTGTACTCCAGTCAATTAGGGCGTTGACCCGACCGTAATCCTTTGTGGAAATTTTGCCGTATCAGTGGAGTGCAGCGGGAGCATATTAAAATACATTGCGTAAAAAAAATCCGGAAATAATTTAGTTTATCCGTACTTTTTTCAATCATATTATCTCAGATGAGTTAGAATTACACAATAATCACTTTTTTTTATCAATTGTGAGGCCAATTTTACAATTCTATTCTAATTCAGTCTCCTCAAACTTAAAATGATGAACCAAATTTGAATAAAACGTGGCGTGGAGAGAATTCAGGGTCTAAAGCAAAATATATATTTTATTGTCAATCGTTACCATGCACTATGTCATGCAAGCGTGTGTTTGGAATTTAGTCAACACACGATGGCTCTTTATAAGGAAAAATATGTCTATCAATCAGTTTTCGACATGAATACTCATTTAAATTTATTAACAAGACCGAAGATCTAACAACAAATCCTTTAAAAAAAACACGAGTGATGATCTGATCCTCAAAAACTTTGTCGTTTCGTCAAAAAGTAAAAACCTTATCAGTTTAAGATCTACTAAGTAATTTTTATCACCTCGCTAAGCTAGCTTTGATCATTTAAACATATTTCATAAATTTTAACATAAGTTATGTGTATTATTTTGATTCTAACTCCATCTCTTTCATTTTCAAAATAAGTAGGTGAGTGAAAGCCTCGAACTCTATTGGTTGGCTTATTAAAGAGCCTTCTATAGGCACCATATTGACTCTGCGAGGCATAGCTTATTAGGGCTCCGTAATAAACCGGATTTTCAGACCGTATGATACCGCTTCACGCTATTTGTACAGGCTTGCAGCTTTCTACAGTACAGAAAACAATTTGTAGCGTAATTACAAAGGAACAGGGAACAAATTTGTAAATATTTCTATGGCTTTGTAGGGACCTAAAGAGTTTCAAGGCACAGAATTGAATAAACAAACGTTTTAGACGAAAATTGAATCAAAGAGGAAATTGTACACTGTAATATCCATACATAGGATTCCGCGGAGAAATTATTTGACAAGAAGCTCCCTTCTTGTTAATTCTTATATCGAACGAAGAAAAAAGTAGTTTTCTCTATGCAACAAACGATGTCATTATTGACGTTGATACTATCGATTTAATCTAAAACTGATGGTATGTGTTCTGTTTGCTAGTTAGAACAATAACCTCAGAACCACAAAATAAAAAAAATGAAAAAACCCCCGACCGCGACATAGTGGACCGACTTTCATGAAACATGGCTAAGAACACTCCCTAACTCAGCTTTCAAACAAAAAAAAATCTAAACCGGTTCATCCCTTTGGGAGCTACGATGCCACAGACAGACACACACACAGACAGACACGTCAAACGTATAACACTAGAAATAAAATGAAATCTCGCTTCGTGTTCCGCAAACTACCCATAAAGAATAATAACCGTAAACAACAACTTGTTATTGGAAATTATTCACTCTGGGAACAAAGTGCGATCCGAGATGTATTGACGCATTTGAAATTCAGATGCGGGAGCGAGGAAATACTTCTGTCCCTTTCAGAGGCTCTCATTGGCTGAAGGAACGCGGACAAGGACGGATTTGAGTTAATTTATTTTTAGATTGTATATATCCATACTTAATATTATAAATGGGAAACTGTGTGTCTCTTTGTTTGTCCGTATTTCACGACAAAATGGAGCGACAAGGTGACGTGATTTTTTAACTGGAGATAGTTGAAGGAATGGAGAGTGACATAGCGGCACTACTTTAAAAAAAAACTTGTATCTTCTTCTGTAAATGAAGAGAAAAATGTGTTAAGTATGTATGGAATGCGTATATACTTACTACGTTTTGTCTTTGAGGAGCAGTGTGAGATACGAGATTTATTAAAAGTAGTGACGATAGGCTACTTTTTGTCTCTTTCTAACCCTGCACTTCTCTGAAATGGGGGGTAGAAGTTTGTATGGATAGTTCCGCAATTTTCGAATTTAACGATAGAGAAGCTGCGGCAAAAGCTAGTATAATATACTTAAAACTAAATGTGTGTGTGTGTGTGTGTGTGTGTGTGTGTTTAGTAAAACGTCCCACTTTGTCGGTTACTATTAAGGTGAGATTTACTTGTATCTTTATATGAATAAACTGACAAAGCGGCTTTATAGCAATCGACAGAGTCTCACGCGTTCGAATTCAGAAAATTGACACTGAAAATAATAAGCAAGTCACCGTTTTCAACCGGTATTTTAGTCTCAAAATCCCGTGTGCGAGATTCAAAAATCGCCCTCGTTTTCCCGTGCACACTCACAAATTATGCACTTAAGCATAAAAATTCAAGGCAAAGTATTTTGTTTTAAAAATCTAACCTTACTACCGTTGTTTACTTTTTTACCAAACAACCAATGTAAATCTGCGATTCGCAGTTCATATTTTACTTCTTTACTCCCCCTCGCGTAAACTATCATAAATACAGAACACAATACACACCTGACAGCGTAAACTGCATCCCTTAACCCTTGCATTCTTTCCAAAGAACCGTTATTTAATAACCCGACAAACTCCACTGACTTGCTCCAAAACGTAAAGTAGGAACAAAGAAAGTTATTAATGTTTGCGTCCATTGTCTTCAGCCTGAGAAGCACCAGCTTACTTTGACCTATCAAACTTCAGGGCCTACAAATAGAAGGTACATATGCGTGGGGGTCAACGCCAGTGGTCCTTCTTGTCTGTTAAAATTATAACAGCTTCATTGTGCCTTGGAAGGATATTCTTTTAGTTTTTGTTTATTATCTTTTTTTAGAATGATTGTTTAGGTCGGAGACAGTTGTAACTAATGACGTTCACCTAGTTTCACATTGATAACTATCTAGGAAAAGGCGGTGTTCAGTATTATGTCTGAGGAAAACATCTAGTGTACAAGTAAAGTGTATGTAATTCAGATGTGAGTCATTTGGTCATGGGTAATGTAACAAAATATGTTTTGTTTATTTTTTATTTAATAAAATGCTGGATTTCTATAAAAAATATTTCATCAAATCTTAAGCCGAATTTTTATACCACGTCGATGGCAAACAGGTATACGGCATGGAAAGCGGTCACCGTAATCTATGGACGCCTGCAACTCAAGGAGTGTCACCCATTAGAAACTTGTACACTCCTTTTTTGAAGAACCCCCATAATTACTTGAAAAACTATGGTTAGGCTAATTAATAATCTTACTTGCGTATTTAACTGCTACAATTTTAAAGCACCAACTTGATATTCAAGTTTTTAAACGAACTCTTACGACTTCGTATTGAATTATGCGTGCGCGATTATAAAACAAGTACGCTACACCGCATTCCCCTCAAAACTGTATACCTACTACCAATATCTCGTTACCGAAATTACATTACAACAAGGATGTCAAGGATACCCCCCGATATAATTAAAATTTGATACAGCCACCTAACCGAAGCCGTTGATATTACTCCCCCTTGGTAATGCCTAACTGTCTGACCTAGAAACTCCAAATCCACTTGTTAGTGAGCCTGAGTAAGCCTTCAATGAAAATTACTTCAGGCATTCTGTGATTAAAACTTTCTGAGTTATGAAAGGTGGCTCGAGTACTTATAAAGTTAGATTTGGTTATGTAAATCTGGTTATTTCGGTAATTTATATCGTTAGGGTAAAAACCTAGGTAACTTTGGTAACTCGGTTTGATTTAAGACGTTTCGGTAAAAAGAGGCAAAAATTTGGAGTGTGCACGGGAAAACGTCCCATTTTGTCGATTGTTATAGCCTCTTTGTCAGTTTATTCATATAAAGCTGCAAGTAAATCTCGTCTTAATGGTAAACGACAAAGTGGGACGTTTTACTAAACACACTCACAAATAAATGTTTTAGTACCTACATATAGTGTGTATAACTGTATAATGAGTTATTTTATTTATTTCAGCTTCAATCTATATAATAATAGTATTATGATTACTTTAAAATAACAAAAGTTAAAATGTTTTCTTTAGAAGATAATTAAGTCATTAAAATAAGCGACAACAAAGTGAAAAAACAAAAAAATAAACTAGCCAATTTTTCAAATCATTTAATTTCATAACCCCAGCTTATTTTAAACTCGTAATTCGCCTTCGAACTAGATTTTACAAAATGGCGCTCTGTTACTCTGGCATCGAGAACACTCCAGATCTCGTAAGATAACCCTTTCCTGGAGTGCCCTTCGGACTCGCGAGGCCCCTTTAAATATGCTTTTTTTCCTTTACGTTGGCTATATGTTTCACAGGCGTTAAATTGCCACGTCGATAAGTTGAGTGCCAATTTTAGATTGGCGGTGGGGAAGGCTATGGACATTTTATCAGTTGATTGGTTTTAGTAATTGGGATTATGAGTTTTAATTTTGGCGCCCAACGTGGGGCTTTCTTACGAACTTCGTATTAAATTTGTGGGATTTTTCAAAATAAGCGCAACGTTTTGTGATAACGATTAATTCATATCAGTGAAGTTTCGTATATCATCAAAATATTATAATTGTACAATAGCACACTGTCTTGTCCAAACCTATTTTTTTTTAATAAAGACAAAATAAAAATATTCTACGACACAATAATTCGTAAAGTACTGGCAATCAGTCAAACTCGTTTTTATTGAGGATCTAACGAAAGCGATACGTATGCCAATGACAAACTTCAAAAACAGACAAAAAGTTCCTTATTTAATCTCCCCGTATAATTTTGCAACCCTGAAACTCCGATAGCCATCTCCAGTTCACAATTACTCCCAAAACGCCTTAGGGCCGACCTCGGCACAAAACTGAAACGGAAGAAATAAGTAAACAAACGCAAGGACGTAAACAACCCTCAGATCATGTATCGTGTACTTGAGCCTTGATATTCCTCGGAAATATTTTGATGAGTTTCTAAAAATAAATAAAGATTGCAATAGGAAATTGTATTTTTCTGTTTTTCGGGAATAGATATTTATATAAGGCGTTTTTATTAAAACGACGGGATTTCAGATATCAGTGCGAATGGCAAGTTCTTTTTGGTCTGTGTATTGCTTGAAATGCGATAAGGCGTTTTTATTAAAACGACGGGATTTCAGATATCAGTGCAAATGGCAAGTTCTTTTTGGTCTGTGTATTGCTTGAAATGCGATAATTAGACTCAACCATCAAAAGTTCCTATCTAAAAAGATACAGACATTACAAAAATTGCACAACATTTTGATATTGTGGCAGTAGAGTCTTGACTAGAATAACCTATAACTAGTAAGTCGTCAGATCTATTTTATATTACAATTTATGACGCTTAACTTCAAACTTAGCTAAATCCATTCTGCTTCAAGGTATGATTATATAAAAAATATAAGATTGATCTGAAAGATAATCAACCTTATAGCAGAATGAATTTACCCAAGTTTTAAATTGAGTGATACAATTTGAATTGATATTAAAAATTTGGTAATCATCGCTTTTGGTGATCGCGTGCTTTTCTTTTAATTCTTCAGAGACGTAGCAAGGTCTAAACGGTGAAAAATTCATATCAGAATCAGCCCCTGACCGTATCTTGCATCACAAAACTGCAGCGCTCCGAAGCAATTAAACAATTAAGCAAATAATTTTTCACTCAACAGAAACGAGCTTAAAACCGCCTTCAATTTCCAACGGCGGCCATTGAAATTGGTGCACCGAATAATTACATTGCTACAATTATTATTACACACCGTGCCGTATTGGTAATATTGCCGGGTATTATTGCTCGGTAATATTCGGTAATGCGGTGCGATTAGTGGAATCGACGATAATTACCGACAGGTTTCAATAATGGCTCACCATTTTACTGTGCGCTGTGAATTTGGGTGGACCGTGTAACTTTCACTCGAGGATTCTGTTTAGATAGTTACGGGTTTGCTAGTATGTGATTTTATATGAACCATAGAAACATGTTGTATGTAAAAACGACTAAGTAGTTAGTAGGTCTTAGGTACAGTTTAGTAGAAAATGAAGTGAAGAGCGTTATAGTTGAGGTAAAAGTAATAATGATGTTTAATGCTGACAGAATGTTTGATGACAATTTTTCAGTTTTTTTGAATTTATAGTTTTGTAGAAATAAAAATCGCAATAAATTAGCAAAGTTTAAATATATATAAAGAATTGTTAAGGTAGTGAAATTCAGTACTAACCGTTGTTACAAGGACAGTTAACTGTAGTTAAGTGATTGTCCCCTCTGCATATAAATTTGTACGTATCGACAGAAATGCCATTAAATAGATTTTCCTTCCTCAAAATGACGTTGAGCTTTCGCTGAGTTTGCATTAAATCCCCAATCACTTACCCCGAAATCCACGTATTTGAGGCGGTACAGCTAAATTATAGATAGCACCGAAATGAGAGGAACGGGACCGAAATGAGCGAACTCATGACTGGCGTCCAGGGCGGAATTACTGTAGCTTACAAACCACAATTACTAACTGAACTATTTTATGTTAGATTTTGATGAAATTTCACCGTATGACTTACAAAATATTAATAATAATCTAACGTTAAGCATCTTACGTTAAGATACAGTCAATAATTAAATATAGAAAAAGCCAAAAACGCCTCGGGAAAAAGGTCTTGTATACACTTGGTTAATCGTGTCCATGTTTAATATCTTGACCTGTATATCCAAACTAATATTATAAATGGGAAAGTGTGTGTGTCTGTTTGTTTGTCCGTCTTTCAGAGTAAAACGACGAATCGGCGTGATTTTTTAGGTGGAGATAGTTAAAGGAATAGAGAGTGACAAAGGCTACTTTTTGTCTCTTTCTAACGCGAGCGTAGCCGCGGGCAAAAGCTAGTACTTTAATATATTATTAAGTGTCGAGTACCCTTTGAAAGAAACAAATGTAATCAATCTCAAGATGACTAAGTGACTGAAGGTTATACCTATTAATAGCGATAAAAAAAACAGTGTCAATAAATAGTAAATTAACAATTAATAATAGTAAAATTAATAATAGTAAGTATTAGTTAATAATAGTAATTAATAGTAAATTAACTATGTGAGGTGTGCAATAAAGAGTATTGTATTGTAAATTTAAAGCCTGGTTTTCTCGACAGACTTTCGAATGTAACTTTCACCTGAGTAACTATAATATTTGTTTTGTATACTCAACGGCTTTCCTTGCGGTGCTCCACTGCGTCACTTTCATTAAATATATTAAGAAAAGAGATGCAATTTGCCTTGTAACACACCACGTAGTGAACGAAAGAACTGTTTACAACGCTCGCGAAACAATTGGAATACCCTCCCGGAAAATTGGCCGTCCGTTGCGGCTTCTGTTTCTGACGTCGTACTGAAAATGAATATTGCAGCACGCTTAACTTGGATATTTTTCGTAATTAAATGGTGGTGGATTAAGGGTAAGAGTAAAAGTTGAATTTGAAGTAACTGAAGGGCGAATAGGAGGCTGGCATCTTAAAACTATTGCGCTCATTGAGGCCTGCAATGAGAGGCAAGGCGCTTAACAGAGGGTAGGCACTTTCTCTAAAAGCAAATTAAATTAATGAATATTAAAACAGGTGACTTTAATAAAATTTACATATAGATACGCAAAATATCGTTGGGACGATAAAATTGAGATAGTGTTTTTTTTGCTAAAATATAGTTCAAACGGATCCAAACAGGCTTTTAGTTTCTAGCTACAAAATTAAATTGAGGAGCTGAAATATTCCAAACTATAATTCTGTCACCAAAATACAAAAGTAGAAATGCGTAGTTCCCCGCAGCTTTGTTGAATTTCATTGTTAGACTTTGAAAATGGAAAACTGCGCGTCGTGGGAAATAGATGTGGTGTTAATATAGGTGAGGTCATATGCAGACAAAAAAATGTTTGTATGTCAAAACGAACTACGAGTACATGAAATAGTCTCAGTGAGACTATAGAGGTGAGACGGTCTCACCTACATTTACTTACTTGCTGATACCACTTTTATTTTGATCCAAGACATTATTTTTATTTATTTCTAATATTTATCTTTTAAAAGTCCTATGTTTGTATCAATGAGCATCGCTTTCTGAACAGGAATGAAATCCATAATTTCTAAGCATTCTCAACCCGCTTACGCCGCGAGCGTAATTTTAAAATACCTTTATTTTAAAAAACTCTATTAGAACCCGTTTAGCTATTAGGTCATGTTTAGTATCGTTTTCGAGTAAATTAATAACGTAGAATTTAGTTTTGGTACTAAAATGACCATTTAATGTTAAATGTAATTAAAAAAAAAAAATTAATTTTCTGTGAGTTGCAAATTCAAGTCACGATAAATGTCAAACGGTTTGCTTTTTCTATAAATATAAAAATATGATATTAAAGCCTATTCACAAAGGATAGTACGCGTTCACCTACGCGAGCTTAGACTGTGTGCGGGGAACGCGCCTCTTTCATATATTTGATCGCCAGTGTCAGAGGTGTGTTAATGCATAAATAGAAAAAGATTCATTATTATTGACTCTGGTGTCGACAACGGCAACACTCGGGTCGGACCACACGATCTAAAGACCGACTGTACCTGTTATTTATTCATTGTAGTGAATCCTGAAAGAAATTTATATAATAGTATTTTATACAATCGTGATATAATACAAAACTTTTCAGTCGAGTACCATGTGTAGTACGGTACGAGAGTGAAAAGCTTAATTATATCACTATTGTATACAATACTTTTTCTACGAGTCATCATCTTCATCATCAATGGATGGAAATATGTATCACCATTCATGCAAGTTAAAATTAATGTCAATAGAGTCGTTCATCGTTGTATCAACATCGAATTACCTAGCAACCAATTGTTTGTAATAACCGTCTCTGATTGGCCGATAACGCGACAGATAAAAAAAATGTGTTTCAGATGCAGGAAAATTTGCTAGGTATCGCAAATTAGTATAGAAATTGTATGAAGTTCTATTTTTGAAATTATTATAGTTAACTAAAGTCAATTATAATGAGCTTATTATAATTGAGTCGGAACTGCCATAGAGTATCCAACACTGAAAAGTTAGCACTTATAGTTTAGTCTGTGGTGTCCTAATTGACAGATTACTCATACTCATACTCATACTATACATTCCCTTCACAGAAACATAGCTGGGAACATATGGAACTGCATAAACAAGGCTCTACCCTCTTTATGCAGTTGCATCGGTTTTTGCAACCTGATTTACATTTACATCTTGTAACTTCTAAGCATATACTGGCCACTTCAGTGTTGTCTGATCAGTGTGGTACCCATTCGTCTCCTTCTTCCTTCCATCCCCAAGAAGACGGACTTGGCAAATTTTGGTGTGGCACCAACGCCTGACTCCAAACAAGAACGCCCTGAGTCCCATTTCTCAAAACTGAAAGTTACAAGTTACAAGCGGAAGTCTCTTTCCAACTTGTCATATTAGACATTGACAACCAGTTGAAAATTGTAACTTGTAGCTTCGAGAAAATTAAATGGGCCCCTGGTACACTGTGCGCAGTATATGCTGATCCAAGGCAGCCTCTGAAGGAGGTATGTTCTCCAATTGTCGATCTTTTCTGGTACCCAAAGAGGTAGGTACTTCGACCACTCATTCACCGTTGCGCAACGACTTGGTCTGAAACAATATGTGCATTATCATTTTAGAGTCTACAACTATCAAATTACAACTTTTTGGTGGATCACGTAACCTTCAGTTTTACCCACTTACGTTACGTACCATAGAAAATTATTACAAACTTTAGTAGAATCTGATTTGCCTCTGATATTGCTCCATCTTGTAATAGTTTGACACCTTGAGTGGCCTGGCTAAGCTTCAAAGCCAAAAGAAAACGTTTCTAGATTAGACATAGTATGGGATAGGTACGATAAACGCAGCTTGAAACGATCAACAAGGGAGAAACATGGCCACCCAAGGCTTCAAACTATTACGAGATGGAGCAATATCATAGATAGGCTAATCAGATTCTACTAAAGTTTGTAATTATTTTGTATGATAGGTAAATGTGTAATAGTGAAGGTGATCCACCAAAATGTTGTAATTTGATAGTTGCAGAATCTGTTTAAATAAAATGACAATGCACATATTGTTTCAGATCAAGGGTCCTTACGCAACAGTGAATGAGTGCCGGAAGAACCTCTTTACTAAAAAAGATCGACACTTGGAGAACATACCTCCTTCCGAGGCTGCCTTACTTCATAATATACTGCCATTTGTCTAAGACTGGGGCTAAAGACATGCCAACCACACCCTTGCTGCCGACGCATTAGGACACCACGGACTCCACTGCCAGTCTATTGCTGGCCGAATTTTGTGACACACTGCACTTAACGATTTAATCCGCAAGGCTCTCGGCACAGCGAACATACCGACAACCCTCGAACCTGTCGGCTTGTCAGCAGCAGACGGAAACCGGCCTGATGGTTGCTCGCTTTTGCCTTGGTTTCTGGGACGACCCTTGGCGTGGGGCGTGACCTGTGTGGATACCTTGGCTCCGTCCAACGTCTAACGCTCGGCCCAGAAACCAGGGACTGCTGCTGCAAAACGCCCAGTTTAAACGCGCAAATATGCATTTTTAAAAAACAACTACATATTTGCGGCAATTGCATTTGAAATATTTGGACCATGGTCATCAGACACCAAGCATTTCGTGAAGGAAGTTTCCACCAAACTTGTCTGGGTGTTTGGTGACATACGCATAGGCTTTTACATCATATTTTTTATTTAAAGAAAAAGCAAACGGTTGACATTTTTGTTTTTTAATTTATTTACTATTAAATTATAATTTTAGTACCAAAAATAAATTCTTTGTTATTAATTTACTCGAAAACTATATCAAACATGACCTAATAGCTAAACCGGGTCTAATAGAGTTTTTAAAATAGAGGTATTTTAAATTTACGCTCGCGGCGTCCCGACGCCGCGCGTCTTAAAGTAATTTTTTTGTGGAACTTAACGTTTGTGAAGGTGGATAAAAGTTATATTTTTTATAATCTATATTAAATAGGCTTTCATATTATATTTTTTATTTATAGAAAAAGCAAACAGTTTGTCATTTATGATGACTTGAATTTGTAAATCATGGATGAAAATTTCAAATTTTTTAATTTTTTTAAATTTTACTTACCATTAAATTATAATTTTAGTACCAAAAATGAATTCTACGTTATTGATTTACTCGAAAACGATATCAAACATGACCTAATAGCTAAACGGGGTCTAATAGCGTTTCTAAAATAAAGGCATTTTAAAATTACGCTCGCGGCGTACCGACGCCGCGCGTCTTAAAGTAATTTTTTTGTGGAACTTAACGTTAGTAAAGGTGGATAAAAATTATATTTTTTATAATCTATATTAAATAGGCTATCATGTCATATTTTTTATTTATAGAAAATTAATTCAGTGATCTTTAAAAAAAAATAAAAAAAAAAATTTATAGAAAAAGCAAACAGTTTGTCATTTATGATGACTTCAATTTGTAAATCATGGATGAAAATTTCAAATTTTTTAATTTATTTTATTTTATTTACCATTAAATGATAATTTTAGTACTGAAAACGAATTCTACGTTATTGATTTACTCGAAAACGATACCAAACATGACCTATTAACTAAACGGGGTAAGTTAGAATTTTTCAAACCAAGCCGGGTGAAGCGGTACTTTGACCCCCCCTCCCGGGCCCCAGGGGGGAGGCTCCCGAAGGCTCCCGATCTTAATCGGCTTATTTTGATATAAGGAACAACTGTGCCAAGTTTCATGCTTTGGTCAAAAAATTTAAGGTTTTTCAATAAACTCCCCAACTATAAAGCGAATATACGGGAAATTACTCTCAGAATTATTAACGCCATATTTAAACTTGACGAATCAAGTTGTCACTCAAGCGCGGTTTCTTCTTCACCCCATTTCATAGATATAGAACAAAATATAGATGGAAGGTTTTAAGCAGGATCGAATAATCTTACCTACTTATGTCACCCTGTACACTCTCATGAAGCATAGCTAGAAAGAAACATAGCTACTCTAGTCGATGTTCAATGACTACCGTGTGGTACCGCTTCGTCTCTCCAACTTTATGAAAATAATATTTTTTTTGGTGAGCAACTGGCGTATTATATGATTCTCGCAATGAAAAAGTTGTTCCATGATGACTGCACAATTGCACATACACGGAAAAAAAGGATATCTTCGGCCAAGAATAACAATATTCTTAACAATATTTATTTATTTTATTTTATTTAATCTTTATTGCACAAAAAAAAATCTTGCAGTACAAAAGGCGGACTTAATGCTTTAAGGCATTCTCTACCAGTCAACCTCAAGGCTAAGCAGAGAGACTGTGAGCGGTGCTACAATTTCAACAATAAAATCAAAACAAAGGAAATAAAAGAAAGCATACTAAATAAACTATTGTTTAAATACAAGTAAATGTTGTCTTGGTATAAGCATATATTTTTCGACTAAGACACCTTGAATACTTAAATGAAGAATAATATGCTCTTCATTCATTTTCTTATTTCAAGATAATATTCTTGATTGAATAAAATCATATTCTTCTCCGAAGACTAATGGAGATTTTACATGAAGACTTTATAAATTCTTGATTGAATACTATGTATTCTTCATTATACCTGACATATAGGTTTCAACAGTCTATGTTTTAGGTACACCCCATTTATATCTTCAATTGGCATCGTTTAGGTATTCCGTTTCACGACTTTCACGTGTCAGTCTGGAAATTTGTGAGGATTATTTGATTCCTAGGAAGCAGGGGATTATTTCCAGGCGATTTAATGAATGTCTTTGTCTGCCGTTGTCGGAACCTTGTTTGAAATCTGATTAAGCAAGTTATTTTACTGAACACAAAATTAAAAACCAGTACACGGTAATAGACAAATACTTATGAAGCCCAGAGGTAGACAAAAATGTGTTGTTTGGTTCAGTAAAATAGGTATTATGTCATTTATAATAAATACATTCTGCTAAAATCAGTCTTCAAAAGGAGTTTTTAAACAACTTTGTTAAAATGACAAAAATTAAACGAATCCGCAGCCATGATAGGTGGAAAGATATTTTCCCCTCACTAGCTCGGAAACACGTGTTTTGTCCTTTAATACCAGCGGGTAAAAACGCATTTTATCCACTAGTGGGTAAAGTAATTTGACCTTGAATAAAGACAAATTAACTGCTTTAAAATTGATAAAAGTAGGTGAATCTAGTAATAAAGATGATTTACCTCCTGTGGAACTACTGGAAGCAGTGATAAACGCATTTTTTTGCGTTGTAGTTTCCTCGCTATAGTGAGGGGAAAAGTTTTGTGTTACACTCGGGTGCAAATGTATTTTACTTCTCGTGTGTTAAAAAACTCGCAAGTTCAGGATTCTATTCTCGAACCACTCGCTTCGCTCGTGGTTCAACTATAGAATCCTTTCACTTGCTCGTTTTTCAATTCCACACTCGGCGTTAAAATACAACTTTGCCCCCTTGTATAACAAATAACTATTAAATCTCTGTGGAAAATCTAATAAAGTAATAATATTTGTAAAGAATTTATGTTCACTTGCAAATACTTACTTATATTTGCTGATATTGCACATCGTTAATAAAGTGTGGCTCCCAGTTTCTATTGTGTGATTTTTATCTAAAACACCGAGTCAGGGATTCACGGAACGGAGAACGAGCACGAAGTTCTCAAGTAAATATATAATAAGTGATAAATCATTTATTTATAAAGTTATGTATGGAAACTTAGACTAAGCATACAACTTAATATTATAATAATAGATTTACTGTCGTTATTCCTCATCTATAAAATTTGCTATTGTGGTGAGAGGTTCAGAATTCTACCACCCCTTACCCGCCGTATGTGTCGTATAAATCAAGAGATCCCTATAGGTCAAACTGTGTTTAGGCAATGGACTGGCAACCTGTCACTGCAAAATCATAATTTTTTAAAAGATTGGGACTGAAAATTAAGTGAGCATGTAACCTGCCGACTCGTTTTGGGAATACAGGCGTGAGTTTCTGTATGTTTAAAGAACTAAATACACGTTGTTACATTATTTTACATATCGAGCATATTTTTATCGATTCAATCGTTTCAAGACAAATAACAGCTATGCAATCGCTCCACTCTCCCCTCTCTCACCCACTAGCCCAGTTTTTAGCAAATACCCACAATAATATTGGCAAACGCCTTTCAGAGCGTCTATTGAACGGGCGCCGTTGGCGTCGGCTTAGCGCGGCAATGCACACACCTTCCGTTTGTGTGTTTACGTTATGATAGACACCGGCGTATTGAGGGTTTTAATAATATTGTGTTGTGTTGTTTTGTGAGCACAGCTGTTTTCTATGTATTTATGTCATATACTTATACATATACCCACATCAGAAGCGTTCTTGAGCTTTCCGTGGGGTCAATTTGTGTATGAATGCCCTATTGTATTGACTTGTACCACAGAAGCTTGTTATTCTCAAAATCAAAATTTTATTCTAACTTGTATAAACATATAAATTAATATAAATATTATAGGAAATTCTTACACAGATTGACTGAGTCCCACGGTAAGCTCATGAATGCTTGTGCTGCAGGTACTCAGACAATGATTTATATAATATCAAAAGTACTTATATTCATAGAAAACATCAACAACTCAGGAACAAATATCTGTGCTCATCACACAAATAAATGCTCTCACCGGGATTCGAATCCGGGACCGTGGCGTAGCAGGCAGGGTCGATGCGAGCTAGGCCATGCCGGTCGTCATACAAAACTGACTTGTACCTTGGTAAAGGACATTTCTTTGGCACTACATAAAATTGTGAAATGTAACACGTACCTACCTACCTCATAACAAACTCTAACTTCACGCAAGTATGGGGAAAAAATCAAATTATTTTTAACAATAATTTTGATTTGTGTTTTTTAAGTAGTCACACTACTATATATAAATTAAAAATCGAACTAAGATAATTTATCATATATTAAAGAAAAAAATGATGGAAGCCACCACCAGTGGCGAAGGCCGCATTCGAACCGGCGTCTTTAGCAATCCGCGCTAACGCCATGAACCCCTAGGCCACCCCGTCACAGCGGAAGCCGTCGAAATTTCTCTTCTATATGTCATCCTCATCTTTGTAGGACTAGGCGTCTTCGCCACTGGTGGTGTCCGTCATTTTTTCTTTAATATATTATGACATACTAGCTTTTGCCCGCGGCTTCGCTCGCGTTAGAAAGAGACAAAAGTATCCTATGTCACTCCCCGTCCCTTCAACTATCTCCACTTAAAAAATCACGTCAATTCGTCTCTCCGTTTTGCCGTGAAAGATGGACAAACAAACAGACACACACACTTTCCCATTTATAATATTAGTATGGATTATTTCGATTTTTAAATTCTAACTTCATTATTTATTTTTGTAACTTCCACGCTTATTTGTTTTTCTAAACATCTCAACGCCTGGTATACAGTATCGAGTACGGCCTTAAAATATTGTATGTTAACATCAAATTTCCACCTCTTAGCTTGCAACAGCATACCTCCACAGAATATCTTTAGATTCCACAATGCGAGCACAGAGAAACCATCGATGTAGAAAATCACATTTTCAATACGTTTTATTACGAAGAACATTTTTGTTCACATATTTTGCGTTGGAGATTTTGAATATTATTATTGAGTTCGATAAGAAGTCAGATGTTAGAAAGAAATTGAAATATTGTGAAGAACATGTAAAAATGTGAAAATAAAATGACATTTTTTTGTTCGAAGACATCTTTGAACGTTAATGCCCAAATGTTATTTAATAAAACAGTCAAATAAATAAAGTGAAAATATACACAAAACAATAATGATTTTAGGTAGGTACATATTATCACCCGTGTGGTGACGGGTTAAGAATTTCACCACCCCCTTTCTTCCCGTGGGTGTCGTAGAAGTCGACTGTGGGATATGGGTTAAATTGTGGCGTAGGCGAGAGGCTGGCAACCTGTCCCTGCAATGGCACAATTTCGATTTCTATCAACCCCTTTTTACCAAGAGTGGCACTGAAAGTTTAGTAGTTCATGTGCTCTGCCTACCGCTTCATGGGATACAGGCGTGATTAAATGTAAAAAAAAATAATAGGCTTAGAAAAAAAAACTTTTATTCATTATTAATATTAAATTTTCATAAAAGTAAGTGACCTATTTCAGGCTTAAAGTAACCTAATAGAAACGGAGATATATAAAACACGAAACCATTCAAAACGAAAAGATAAGAGAACGACATTGAGAAACATTTTGAGAAAGAAAATAATTCATAAAAAACAAGCTAGGGAAAAATACGTTTGGGTCGATACCCTGATATTTATCATTGGTAGGTACGTCGGTTTGAATTACTCCAACAAGAATGGCGGCCTAAATTTTATAATAAGGATGCTTTGACGAGTGTTTTATAATTTTTTATTTGTTTTATGTCTTCCTTCTAACAAATTGATAAACAGGGCCCGTAACTTTCATGCCGATGACATCAATTTGACTTGATTCAAATAATAGATTTAGATTTAGATTTCTTTATTTCATGATAAAAATTACACTATTGCTACATGTCAAAATTATGTTTATATTCTCATCATGATCGTCAAAAATTACATAATAAATTCCAAATAAATAATTGTGTCTCCCAAATGAGGATCGTCATTTACAAAGAAAGAAAATACACATGCCAAGCTAAATAAAATTAATAAATTAAGTTAATTATTCATCAATCAATTTAATCATGTACAAATGATTCCAAAAGTGAGCTACTCATACGTGAAATAATTAATACCTACTTGAGACGTGAAACGAAAAGGAAACAATTTTGTTTTGTTTTTATAATTTATTGAAATATGGTAACAAAACAATTTAATAAAAGGTATGTATAAAAATAAACAAATAATTTAATTTACTATTCACGTATCAAGTAGGTATTAATTATTTTACGTATGAATAGATTAGTATTGAAGTCATGATTAAAATGATTGATGAATAATGATTAATTATTAAATAAAACTCTTGAATCATCCTATATGCAGCGTGACGTCAAATTTATGTCATCGACATGAAAGTTACGGGCCCTGTTGATAAACGTTGACTTACTACAGGGTGGCTAGCCGAATGGCACAATCGCTCACGAAACGCTCACGAAACGAAGCGCTAGTAGATATCTATCTCTATCGCGCTTGCGTATTGGCGCGACAGAGCCAGCGGCGTATCGCTTTCGTTTGGCGTCGGAGAAATGCCATTCGGCTACGGGGCCTGAAGTCCGCCTAGCCGAAATGAGAATCGTTGACGCTAGACGCCGATCGACACGCAGTCTGGCTCTGTCGCACCAATAAGGAGGAGCAATAGAGATAGCGATAGAGATAATGTTATCGCATGCTACATTTGACTATTCGAACAATACTTCTTAGAGATCACTGATGCGCTTACGCGCTTTTATATCAATATGTTTGTGTCAAAATTGGCGCTTTTTAATAAAATCGTAACTATTGCAACTGAAACGTCCGTACCATAGCGCAGTGATTTAATACTAGCATTACTTATCATAAATTAATAGTATTATACGTTACATGAATGACATCACATCACCGACCATGACTACGAGCATGTATGAAAAACGTTATGATAATGTGTGAAGGGAAAGTGGTTTGCCAGGAATGTCATCGGAGCAAATGGAAATCCGTGATCTCTGCATACCTCTCTGGAAAACAGGCGTGATTGTATGTATGTACAGGCCGTTACTAAAAGAAACAAAGATGAAATTGAATAATTACTATGCGTGTTAAATACATTTCTCGTCGTTCTAGTACTAGTTGTAAAATTGGACCTCAGGGCCCCATGAGGTGACGAATCCCGGAATAAAGAAAGGAGAATGAGGATGTTCCAGTAAGTAACCGTTTGGGGGCACTGTTTCAGTCTCTCTATGCAATGCTTCTCTATTCTCGACGTTGTTGATGTCAATTTACATATTAAAACTCATAGTAGCTTCACTCCTGAACTTTGTATTTAATTTCACTTTAAAAACAAGTTTAATGAAGAAAGGTATATAATTATTAATTATTGGGTTGGGTCGTTGACATCCGGAAAACAGCGGGTCATAACTGGATGAGTCTAGTCCAGGACCGGGAAAAGTGGCGTACTAGAAGAGAGGCCTATGCTCAGCAGTGGGCGATAAAGGGCTTATATGATGATGATGATGATGATGATGATGATGATAGGAATAATTGGGATTCTCACATCGATCCACTTTCATTAACAACCATTTAAATTAAGTTTTAAATTTCCCCACCCGAACAGAAAATTTAAAATTATTAATGGAGACTTCGTTGATTGGCCTAAATTGGCAATTGTAATCCAAGCGGAATTTCCGAAAGAATTCTGACAATAATCCTCGAAAATTTCCCCGAAACAGTCTTTATAAGTTGGTAAGGAACAGATGTTTGACAAATTAATGCCGAGCCGATACCGCGCCACTTTGACGACGGTCGGAATAACGTAAGTATTGATATTTTAAGTCATCTTATAGGTTCACGGGAAAGAAGTTTTTGCAACAACTTTTTTCGGTTTCTTCACTGAGAGAAATTTGCATTGTGAATTTAACACCAACGAAAACAGTGAATATATTCATTTAACATATAATATTTATATACTAACATTTAGTAAAAAATAGGCCAACCTACCTCTATAAATATTAGATAACCTAGTGACGTATTAAATTTTTTACAAATAGTTTCTTATGCTCACTCAATCCACACACTTTTGAAAAGCCGAATTTTGATGAAAAACATAAGATTTAGATCGCTATTATATGTGTATAGTTTAGTAAAAGTGAAATGGGAATTTGTAAAATACAAAACGAACCACTAACGTGTCAGGTTTTTTTATAATAAATTTTTGTAAGTGCTCACTCAGTCCACACGTTTTGAGAAAGTTAAAAATGTAAATATCTTACGATTTGTAGCACCTAAGACACTCGAAAGTACTTCAACATTTAGTAAAAATTTTTACTAAATATCCACCATCTAATATTTTATATTCGTTGTCTGGTTTTAAAGATATTCAGACATAACTTTTCTCATACAAATGTATCAAGTAGGGTGACTACACTATGTCGGCTCCTGATTTTCCCCACCTTCCCATTGTCATATTGAGATTGGGGAGTTTCGTTCGTTCAATTTTGATAATATTAAACTAATACCATATTAATTATCCATCTGCAAACTGTTTTTAGGTTATGTTCTTGGCCTAGTGATGATGTGTATTGTGTAATTTTTATCGACGTCAGGATAATAACCATATCGACATGCATGCATTAAAAAGGACATGAATGATAATTGGTAAGAAACAAAGAATATAATACTTCACTAGTAAGAAACCAGAACCTGGTAATCTAATCGCGCTAACAGATGAGCGTACCGGATTTGTAAGTGGGAGCGAGAAATAGTTATTCTTTTCTCGCTCCCACTTACAAATCCGGTGAACTATTATCAAAATTGAACGAAACTCCCCAATCTCAATATGACAATGGGAAGGTGGGGAAAATCAGGAGCCGACATAGTGTGGTCACCCTACTTGATACATTTGTATGAGAAAAGTTATGTCTGAATATTTTTAAAACCAGACAACGAATATAAAATATTAGATGGTGGATATTTAGTAAAAATTTTTACTAAATGTTGAAGTACTTTCGACTGTCTTAGGTGCTACAAATCGTAAGATATTGACATTTTTAACTTTCTCAAAACGTGTGGACTGAGTGAGCACTTACAAAAATTTATTATAAAAAAACCTGACACGTTAGTGGTTCGTTTTGTATTTTACAAATTCCCATTTCACTTTTACTAAACTATACACATATAATAGCGGTCTAAATCTTATGTTTTTCATCAAAATTCGGCTTTTCAAAAGTGTGTGGATTGAGTGAGCATAAGAAACTATTTGTAAAAAATTTAATACGTCACTAGGTGATCTAATATTTATAGAGGTAGGTTGGCCTATTTTTTACTAAATGTTAGTATATAAATATTATATGTTAAATGAATATATTCACTGTTTTCGTTGGTAGTTTGTGAGAACTGAGTGAGCACATGTTAATGGCTGTATCTTTTGATTTATCTTTTTACAAATTCAGAGATTCGTTTTACAATTGTTTTAGAACTTTTACTAAATGATCAGCATATTTTTTTTATTTTCGGAAGGTGCTCACTCAATCCACACACACACAATTTAACAAGTTCGACTTGTTGCGGTTTATCCGTTTGAATCAGCCAAACGTATGTTTAACACAATATGTGTCAGGTTGTTTTTATAAAATCGACTTGTTGATTCAAATATATTGCCGATTCAAATGACAAGTAGCTTGTTGTTTGAACCAAAGAGCACGTAGGCGCTATTTTAACCAAAAAACTTGTTGAACGAACATGAAACCTGGTTGTATTTTCTCTCAGTGTTTTGTTTCAAATTGTTTTGCTGATAAATATTCTCCAGATTTCTTATCATCATCCTCCTTGCATTATCCCGGCATTTGCCATGGCTCATGGGAGCCTAGGGGCCGCTTTGATAACTCATCATCATCATAAGGCCTCTTACATCCTGATAGATGATTCAAGCAGCGTCCGCATGCGAGAGACAACGCCTCGCGTGACTATATAGACCTATCCGGGAGCGACATGCACATCCGCATTTCGTACACGTAAATTGAGGCCCCACCGCCGAGGAAAGAGTATCGCGACTGTGTCTTTTTGAACGCTTTACGGCTAAGTCTGATAACTAATCCTTATATTATGATAATAACAGTTATCAATAATGTCAACTACAAAATAAAATACTAAAAGAACATATAAAATTAAGCCAATATAATCATAAGCATACATATATGAGACAGGGTATATAAAATCACACCTACGCGTCAAAGTATACCTGCACTCCGAAATCAAAGCCTGGAAGTCGATTATGTTAACACAATTTGACAAGTTATTGATTTTAACCATTTTTTGGTTCCAGTATGTACCTTATCGTGTTTATGTTGTTTACTTTTTCTGTACAATGAACATTTTTTTCCGCGACTTTTGCGAGTGACGTTGATACTTATTCTGAAACATCAGAAATTCATGGATCAGGCTGTATAATACTTATTTGGTACTAGCTTTTACCCGCGGCTTCGCCCGCGTAATAAAAGTATTCATTAAGATTTTCATTTGGATACTTAGGTTTCTCTGTAGGTATATTTATCTGCGATTATTTCGATTGCACATAATACTTTTGCTTGCAATGATTGTAGAAATATTACACATCGACCACAGCGTAGGTAATTCTATATACGCTGGGGAAACCTTTATAAACATCCCACATAGCCCGTATTTCGACACTATGATCGGTGGGTAAAAAGTACTTTTTTCTATTATCCCTTACAATTTTTTACATTTTGCTTATACTTATCGCAAACGTAATCTTCAAGCAAGCAAACAACGATCGTCTTAGAGCACATTGATTGTAAGAGACCGCCGACCGATTATCCGTATCCCTCTAACGATACCCATATTATCCGTATCCGTATCCCTATCCCTATCGCTATCGCTATCGCTATCGCTATCGCTATCGCTATCGCTATCGCTATCCCTATCGCTATCCCTATCGCTATCCCTATCGCTATCCCTATCGCTATCCCTATCCCTTATCAAGATGTTTAATGATATAACACTTTAAGTTCTCGCGCTTTGTACACATATTTAAAGTCACAGGTCGAACGCGATTAATTAACATTATTTTTACCTTTTTTCCCAACGTTTCGGCCAGGTTGCACTGGCCATGGTCGCGGAAGACTGACGTCCCAGCAAAATGTCACCGGAGATGTAAACAACACAAAACTACCCGATATTAATTTATATAAATGTTCGGGGTAGACAAATAAATATAATCTACCCGCTTTTAGTTAATGTTTATTTCCCACCATGTTTATTTTAAAGGTAAAAATAATGTTAATTAATCGCGTTCGACCTGTATGTGACTTTAAATATATGTTTAATGATTTCTTATCAAGTGCTAAAATATAAAGTTTCATGGTTTTATCTTTTTAAATTAAGAAATCCCATACAAACTTTCAACCTCTTTTTCAACCTCTTTTTCAACCCCTTCATCCCTTTTTTTCGAAATAAAAAGTAGCCTATGTTTTGTCTCAGGGTCTAAAGGTTATCTGTTCCAAATTTCATCAAAATCGGCTGCGTGGTTTAAGCGGGAAAGCGTAACAGACAGACAGACAGAGTTACTTTCGCATTTATAATATTATATATTATATATAGTATATAGTATAATAGTATATATATAGTATTAGTAAGTATGGAGTATGGATATGGATGGATGGAACAATCAGCCTCAGTTTCAAGCAGTTAGCAGCGATGCACTGATTCTAGGTAATAAAATCAGGATTATTAATCAGGATTAAAACCTTATCGAACTGTTATATCAGAATTGGATTCATTGGCATTTGTGTCAAGTAAAACTGGATTATTCCCAATAAGTTTAATGTAGGTGCAGAAACGGCAGCCAGATGAAATGCGAGCGAAATGACATTTACTTGAAATAAGGCTTAAACGCAATTGGATGCATGCTGATTTACTTTTGTGATGAGGTTTGCGTATTTTTACTGGAAATTTTATATAAAGTAAAGGAGGAAATCATGGCTAGGGTAGTTTCAAGTAAGGTAATTCCGAATCACAAAAATGCTCGGGTAATTTCGAAAGGAGAATCTTGATATGATGGAAGTACGAGTAATGGTGTTTTCTATGTTATTTTCGACATTATCCCATTACACCTTAATGAAAATAATTTTCATGTTAGATTACAGTTTTATATTCGGTGTCGACTAAGTGTCAAGATTGTAGTCTTGTAGCTTAATTATATATAGGTATATTAAATACTGAAGGCATTTCATTAGATTATAATGTATCCAAATGAGAAAAATACGCTCGGATATGTCTAATTTAATTCAATACAAATTTTCTTTATAACCTCAGAAATAAATAAAAATGAAAACACGTTATGCATACATGTTAATAAAATGTACTACATATCTACTGATTCTGACAGTTACGAAGCTTAATTTCAGACTTGTAGGAGGTAGGGCATAGCGAATGATATTCCGCTTTGTGTGGTAGGGCACAGCACAGCGGATATCGTCTCGCTCGAATCTAGAGCAGAGCCCAACTGAGGTAGTACCTCCGCCTTACAGAAGACCGCAGCCAAATAGCACTAGACCCTACTCATAGTGTTGTGTTCCTGCCGGTGAGTAAGGCTGCCAGAGCTCAACGAGGGTGCGGTGTGCTGATGACGGGAGGACTTACGGAACTAGCTTGTTCCGTCTATTGTCCTTTGAGTCGTCGGCAACCCGAACCCTCCTTAGAACTTGAACACTCCTTTTTGCTGTGTACTTAACACAGCAAAAGGGAGTGTACAAGTTTCTAATGGGGTGGCAACGCGCATGTGACACTGTTTGAGTTGCAGGCGTCCATAGGTTACGGTGACCGCTTTACATCAGGCGGGCCGTATGCTTGTTTGCCACCGACGTAGTATAAAAAAAAAAAAAAAAAAAAAAAAAAAAAAGACTTGAATAAATTTAATCTAACATCCAAAAACCAAAACGTAACTTATTACTTTTTCTTAATATCCAAATTCCATAATCTGACAGTTACTTAAAACAACTTTTGTTATTATTTATTTCGTATCGTTTTAATAAAACAACTAAAAACTTTTTTGATGTAAAACATAATAAAAGTATCGAGCAAAGCCGCGGGCAAAAGCTAGTATACAATAATTAATTGCAAATATACACAAATATTGAGTCAAATTATATTAAATATTGGTTATGTTATGTTAAACTTGATACATTTTAACTTTTTGACAAGCAGATCTGTAATCAATGCCACTAGATGTCGCTACTTTGGTGGCTTGGTCTTGGTTGCTCAGTTGGCAGAGCGCTGGATCATGGACTTGAGCTTGGATGAGTTCAAGTCGCAGCCAAGGCAGTTCTTTTCCAGATTTAAATTTATTCTTAACTTGAAACATTTACTAATTGTGCGTGTATGAATCACACTACTTATAATGTTGTATTTTTTGTTTCAGGTATGTTTTATTACAGTAACACAGTTGAAAAGGGTAAGATTTTTAGCAAACCATCGACTCTTAATAAAAGTTTAAGGAAACTGATATTATAGATATTGCTTCAGAATGAAATGTAGAATACATATTTAGAGACAGGAATATATTGCAAGCAATAAAATCATACAAAAAGAATACGATTGCAAAGTATTCACAAATGGAACTAAAATTCCCATTCGCAAGGACGTCACGAGATAAATCGTCCGTCTTCGATGAAAGCCGCTAAATCTTCTACTGGCAGGCTGCTTCCCAATAAATTCAGAATCAATCTAAACTGTGTGCCAACCCTGGCTGTGTAACCAACGCTCACTATAACCACAACTTTAGAACGTCAAACAAACCATTGTAACCAAGACCTCTCGCTTACTTGCGAGTACACACGCTCAAGGAACGTCCTTAAACTGGTCACTCTCAGCCAGTGGCTGTTAGGCGGTCGGAACCAGTTATTGCGATTTAGACTCTTTCGACGACAATCCCGTCTTTATGTCTACATCCATCTCGTTCTAAATAGAGAAGTCTGTAAGGGATACAGTGATCGGTGACAGTCGAGCGGTTAGCAATAGGAGTGCCGCGGCAGTAAATCACAAAATGTCGAGTTGTTCGTTCTTTTTTAGTTTAGATTTTGCATTTTATTGCGGAATGTTTGTTGCATAGTAACTGTAGCATCCAATGTAGGAGACGGTCGTATGTTATACACATTAAGTAGGCAGCTTTTTTATACCCAAGTAAAACGAGCATAGGTCTAAGATGAATTTAAAATCGAGACAATCTTTAGTTCATGTTAAATTCGGACTTGAAATTGTAACATTTATGATCAATATGAAGTTACGGTAAGTCACATTCTAAACAATATTTGTGAGTAATTGCCATACCTATATAATGTATCATAATATAAAAAAAACATGTGAACAAATTATCCAGCGGCCAACATAAGGCTGATGTTTTACAAAGTAACATCATTGATAGGCTCAAACAAAAATTAAATTTGTTTCCTAAATGTTATGTGATGTCCGTTAATAATTCCAACGTACACAACATTTTACCACACTATAAAACAAATTCACTTTGAACTCTACTTAATAATACAGCAATTAATTCCCCGTTTAAACTGAAGCTTGGATTTAAAATTAAGAGGCTGTAAAGCGAAATTTTCATGGCTCTTATTTACGAGCCTAGCCGCTGTGGTTCAACTCGTTCGTTTAAGTGACATAACTATTTAAATATTAAAACTGGGAAATCGGATCAAATGTTATGACACAGTTTTTAAAACTGTTAGTCTGAAACTGAATTGAACATACTTATAAAAACTTATGTAATTACCTTTTATTGTTTCATAGTCGTCATATTACTAGAACGCATATTTTTCTATACATAAGTAAAAATTCGGAAAAGGACTTCAACCCCCCCCCTCTTCCCCTTCAAACCCCCTCTTCCCCTAAATGGCTGCGGGCTGTATGGCTGGGGACTTTGGTTATGAGGTCCTAACTAGCCCAAACAAAGTTACGACTTAAAAAATTGTGTTCCTCCATTATTTACGAGGCTGACCGGTGGTTCAACTCGTTCGTTTAAGTGACATAACTATTTAAATATTAAAACTGGGAAATGGAATCAATGGTGTCACAAAGTTTATAAAACTGGGTTTGGAATTTGTGGATGAAGTAAATAATATAATCTTGCAACTGTTTGTTGAAGGAAATATTATATCTACGATAAAAAGATTCGAATCTTTTATTCAGTTGCAATAAAAATGCCGTATCTCATTTTATGTAGAAAAATAGGTATATTTATTTATTCAGTGGTAACTCGCGGGTATTATTATTATTTTAAATTTGAGCAAACTACTAAACGATTGACGTTTGAAATAAAGTTGTATTGATCTTTGAGACGGGCAAAGAAACACGAGTAAAATTTTAGATATTATTTATTGAAAACTTTCCTCTCGCAAAATATAGCACGTTAAATAAAAAAAAGTATTACTTTTATGAAATATTGATCAGATTTTTCAAGAGCAGTTTGAACGGCTAAAGTCCCTAGATAGGAGCCTCAAGATTGCTAATCCTAGTTTAGGCAACCATAATTTGATCTAAATAATGCGGCAGACACACAACAGACAAAAAGAGACAGAATGAACGGACAGACCATTTTGGTTCAGAACCTTAAACAAGTACCTACTACTGCGGGATGCGCAGTAATATCACCCACTTTTTATTTTATACTACGTCGGTGGCAAACAAGTATACGGTCCGCCTGATGTAAAGCGGTCACCGTAACCTATGGACGCCTGCAACTCAAACAGTGTCACATGCGCGTTGCCACCCCATTAGAAACTTGTACACTCCCTTTTGCTGTGTTAAGTACACAGCAAAAAGGAGTGTACAAGTTCCAAGGAGGGTTCGGGTTGCCGACGACTCAAAGGACAATAGACGGAAAAAGTTAGTTCCGTAAGTCCTCCCGTCATCAGCACACCGCACCCTCGTTGAGCTCTGGCAGCCTTACTCACCGGCAGGAACACTTGTTTCACTTACTTGTAGACTTTGTAAATATAGCTTCAGGCGTCGATAGCAAAGCAAAACTTCGCTCTTTTAACTTCCCGCAGCTTAAAATAAATTCTATAAAAGCTATTAATAATCACCTGGATTTCTCCTCCCCTCATTGAAAACATCCTTAATTAACTAAATTATTAAGTTACCTTGTTTCTACTCAAAGGTGGCGTAACTATTTAAATATTAAAATACGCCGTAATAAGCTTAAGTATTATGAGAAAGTTGCCGCGCTGCATTCCGAATGTTAGTCTAAATTAAAATTTTCGTACTTAGCTGTTGTACTGTTGTGTTATTGTAGACAAATATTTAGGTAGCTTTATATGAAAAACAGAACAGTTATAAGAACACTTGGTTGTTACTTATGACTAAGAGACTTAATAATGTTTTTGACGACCGGTCTGGCGCAGTCGGTAGTCCCGGGTTCGAATCCCGGTAAGGGCGTTTATTTGTGTGATGAGCACAGATATTTTTGTTCCTGAGTCATGGATGTTTTCTATGTATATAAGTATTTATATATTATATATATCGTTGTCTGAGTACCCACAATATAAGCCTTCTTGAGCTTACCGTGGGCCTCAGTCAATCTGTGTAAGACATGCCCTATAATATTTATTTATAAAAAAAAAAAGTAAACTTAATCCATACTAATATTATAAATGGGAAAGTGTGTGTGTCTGTTTCTTTGTCCGTCTTTCAAGGTAAAACGGAGCGACGACGTATTGACGTGATTTTTTGATTGGAGACTTTCAGACTACATCTGTACAGTCAACAACACAACTGTGAATACAAAGTACCAAAAATATATATACGCACCTTAATGTACAGGCAGGGGCGGCTCACTCCGCGATTCTATCGCCGCGCTACAAGTACATGCTGGCGGCCGCGAGTTCGCGGCCTAATCAGGGTGACGCGCATTCTCACGGAACGCTGTTCGCACTTTCTATTGTTACTTTACGTCGCGAGTTTTTTTTAAGGTTCATATGCGAAGTCCACGTGTGGAATGGATAATAATGCTTAGTTAAATAGACATCATGAATAAAACAGGACAATCTTACACAGATCTTATTGATTAAGTCCCACGGAAAAGTTCAATAAGGCTTGTGATGCTGAAGGCTTAAACAAAAATATATAAATACTGTATATATACCTAGAAAGTAGTCAAGACTTGAATATATAGTATAACATTTTATCTGAGAATTAATTCGTTTTAATCCATAGGCAACCCTATCATCCGACGCTGCGCACGTGCGGCTCGTTTCTTTGTTAGAATTTTGTAGGCATTTAAAAAGGCGGCATTTCGTAAACATCAAAGCAGTGGGCCTTCTGTACTTGTACTATTATATATTCTGTGGTACAGGTGAGATGTATACATAGTTTTAACCCCCGACGCAAAAACGAAGGGGTGTTATAAGTTTGACGTGTCTGTCTGTCCGTCTGTCCGTCCGTCTGTCTGTCTGTATGTCTGTTTGTCTGTGTGTGTGTGTGTGTCTGTCTGTGGCATCGTAGCTCCCGAACGGATGGACCGATTTTGATTTAGTTTTTTTTTTCTGAAAGCTGAGTTAGTCGGGAGTGTTCTTAGCCATGTGTTTTTTTTTTAATTTTGTGGTTAGGTTATTGACACTATGTCTGTATTCACAGCTATGTTGTTGACTGTACCACAAACAACTAATTACGGAGAGATTCTCAACATAGCCACGTCTCACAAATAAATATTATGAGCAGTTAATAAAGCGCGACGAGATGGCGTCGTTAGGGCTTCATTGCTACCTCGTTACAGCCGCCCGCACAAGTCTGGACGTTGGGGAACAGGGTACACATGATAAAGGTATTTTGGGTAACTCATTATATCTATAGCCGTCGCAGTATCACAATTTGGTCTTCTTTAAAGAATCTCTTAATACACTGAGAGAAAATACAACCAGTTTTCATGTTCGTTCAACAAGTTTTTTGGTTAAAATAGCGCCTACGTGCTCTTTGGTTCAAACAACAAGCTACTTGTTATTTGAATCGGCAATATATTTGAATCAACAAGTCGATTTTATAAAAACAACCTGACACATATTGTTTTAAACATACATTTGGCTGATTCAAACGGATTAACCGCAACAAGTCGAACTTGTTAAATTGACAATGCAAATTTCTCTCAGTGTAGTTAGCCAAGAGTGGCGCTGTAACTTGAACCGTTTCATCTGCCTACCCCGTCTGGTAACAACAGACCTCATGCCTTTGTGTATATAACCGTTTTGTTTCTCAATCATGAAATTAATAGTGTAAGAGTAACGGAAAATATATGTTTTGTTTGTAGTAAGTAACAGCATTTTTAATTGAATTATGTGCGGATATGAATTTTAAAATGAAAATTGTACCTAATTATCGATATCGGATTCATGAGGAATTGAGGAAACTCCTCTTACCTTAACGGTATACGTATATCCATTTATATTTCCATTAAATAATCAAAGATTTCATTAAAGGTTCGCAACATTTCCGCAATCAATATAACAACAAAACTTTTTGAAAAAAACCTTTAACCAGAATCATAGTAAAGGTAGCGGTATTTTTCATGAACAATTATTTCACTTATAACAGCTTTCGGACAAAAATAAAAAATTTTCGGGTTCGAAAACAGACAGACCCCCGACCGCGACATAGTAGAGGTAGACCGATTTTCATGAAACATGGCTAAGAACACTCCCGACTAATTCAGCTTTCGGACAAAAAAAACTAAATCCAAATCGATTCATCGGGTTCGGGAGCTACGATGCCACAGACAGACACACACACAGACAGACAGACAAACAGATAAACAGACAGACAGACAAACAGACAGACACACACACAGGCAGACACGTCAAACTTATAAACACCCCGTCGTTTTTGCGTCGGGGGTTAAAAATCACGTCACCAAAGTCGAGGCACGCTCGCAAGAGTCGCAAGGGATTCGGGAGATATTATTCGCAAAATGACTAAGCTTTGATATATTTGATGATATGGCAAAATGTATGTTTCCTTATTTATTTCCTTTAAACGCGTATCATGAATGTTTTTAAAACTAACCTCCGGCGTCTCAAGGACATTAAACTTGAAAGTCAACGAAAACATAAAAAACCGGCCAAGAGCGTGTCGGGCCACGCTCAGTGTAGGGTTCCGTAGTTTTCCGTATTTTTCTCAAAAACTACTAAACCTATGAAGTTCAAAACAATTTTCCTAGAAAGTCTTTATAAAGTTCTACTTTTGTGATTTTTTTCATATTTTTTAACCATATGGTTCAAAAGTTAGAGGGGGGGACGCACTTTTTTTTCCTTTAGGAGCGATTATTTCCGAAAATATTAATATTATCAAAAAACGATCTTAGTAAACCCTTATTCATTTTTAAATACCTATCCAACAATATATCACACTTATATTGACCGGAATATAGACCGTGATTACCTTTTTGATTTTTGTCGAGCTCCCGATATTTCGACGCAGAATATAAGTCTAATGAAAATAACCGTGAATCATTCAAAACTCTTAATATATCACACGTTGGGATTGGAATGAAACAAAATATCAGTCCCCACTTGACATGTAGGGGGGGGGGTACCCTAATAAAACATTTTTTTCCATTTTTTATTTTTGCACTTTATCGGCGTGATTGATATACATATTGGTACCAAATTTCAGCTTTCTAGTGCTAACGGTTACTGAGATTATCCGCTGACGGACGGACGGACGGACGGACGGACGGACAGACGGACGGACAGACAGACATGGCGAAACTATAAGGGTTCCTAGTGACTACGGAACCCTAAAAATGCCTCGTTAGATGATGTTCAATTACAAATAACACATTATGCTCACTTGAACGTCAGAGACATAAATATATATACAGGGTGCCCGGTAATTATGCATAACCTTTTATCCACCAAGAGGGCACCTCCTTAGAGTGGTCCAGAAAACCGACATTAAGGTTTAGTAAAAAGTCGCCTGGTTTTCGAGATTTTCACAATTTTTAAAATTTTAATACTACCTAAAATTTTAAAAAGTGTCAAAATCTCGAAAACCAGGCGACATTTACTAAACCTAAAAGTCGATTTTCTGGACCAGTATGAGGTGCCTTCTAGGTGGTTAAAAGGTTGTCCATTAATTACCGAGCACCCGGTATATAGCAATATCTGTACAAAAATGAGACAATACCAAAAAAACATTATATATATTTTTCCTTTATTTACCACCGTTTACGGTAAAAATTGCTTATTCAATTCCGTTTCTTAATTATCATCCTATTGTCTTTCTCATTTCACCATTAAAATAAGCAAAAATATCCTACATTTTAACCCCATTCGAGAAAATTATAAATGATTGGCTCGCTTACGCTCTTTCAACAAGTGGAGTGACGGGCCAGGACATTTTCCTTCTTATCGTATTATTTAACAAATACAAATAAAAAATGTGTATTATTTAAATTCATTAATAGTCCGGTCACGTTTCCTTCACAGCGGCCATTTTGATTTGTTTACGTTATTTTTTACCGGAAAACAAAAGCGGTACCTGCTTGTGCCTGATATTTGATTATAAATTCGTTTTAAAATGAAGTGACCCAATTCGGAAATGTTTTTTCAATAATCATTTTGTGACAAAAAAACGAACCGTCCCAAACGTCATTGAGTGGACGACATTCGAAGAACTGCGGGGCTCTTCTGGATGAGATTAGCCCAGGACCGGGATAAGTGGCGTAAACGAAGGGAGGCCTATTGCTCAGCAGTAGGCGATTAATGGCTGAAATTATGATGATGATGACAAAAAAAGGATCTATAGAGACTTACTCTGATTGTAACGGGTTATGAATGCAATCTGATTGAGTTTGAATTTGTTTAATATGATATTTATATAAAATTACATCTAGAATAAATTAGGGGTTCTTAAAATTCTAGAATTTAAAACACATTTTTAAAACCCGATACGATACAACACAGCGCATGTTGTTGAATCAATAGTACATTACATCAGAGGCCGGGAAAATGAGGATTTCCGGCCAAGTGGGTATATACAATAGGGATAGGGATACGAGGCCGGGAATCCGTTTTCACGCCGAGGCATGTATAGTGCTTTTCTCAAACATACAATGAAATAAAAAAAAATGCTCTAAAAGACAATATTTAATAAAAAAAAGTTACTTTGCAGGCCTAGGCCTAAAAAATAATATGAAATCCCTTTACAGTCCTCTCGAGTTGTTGCGCCCAAAAAGCGATACTTCCCAGCCCATTTTAAGGAACGTAAAGACAATATTTCATTGCATGTTTGAGAAAATTGTATTTCAGGTAAGTGTGTCCCACCCAAAGCAACGTCAAATATATTTCAGCCTTTAGTATCTACCTCGTGTAATTACTCGACAAACCATTATAATCATAAACCAGTGCCGACCACTTAAAATGTAGGCCAAATTCGCCACGGGCTCTAATCAATTTGCACAAAGTGTCAGTCCGTGTAACTCGGTTACCCTTCTGGCGGACCGCTAATGCGCCATCCAGACCGTTTAGCGAGTCTTACTCTGTCACTTTGAGACACGGTTTCTGGGTCGAGCTGGTCACAGTGTGATTTTTAATCATACGTACGTAATTGCTTAATATGGAACCATAAGTTTATAAGCTAGGTTTATAAGTGCGTAGTCAAAAGTAGCCGGGGCCGGATTCAAACCGGCATGATTGACGCGAGAGTATCTCGTTGGGTACAGACTATACCCTGTGCTTGTATCATGAATAGTTACAATTAGAAGAAAACAAGTAAGATCTATGTATTGGCAAGATATCATCATCCTCCTTGCGTTATCCCGGCATTTGCCACGGCTCATGGGAGCCTGGGGTCCGCTTTGACAACTAATCCCAAAATTTGGCGTAGGCATTAGTTTTACGAAAGCGACTGCCATCTGACCTTCCAATCCGGAGGGTAACTAGGCCTTATTGGGATTAGTCCGGTTTCCTCACGATGTTTTTCCTTCACCGAAAAGCGACTGGCAAATATCAAATCACATTACGCACATAACTTCCGAAAAACTCATTGGTACGAGCCGGGGTTCGAACCCGCGACCTCCGGATCGGAAGTCGCAGGCTCTTACCGCTAGGCCACCAGCGCTTGTGTATTGGTAAGATACTCTCGCACCAATCATGTCCTAGAAGTGTACGACCCATAATGTGTTACCTCGGTTGATTATGCCAAGTTAAAGACTCGAGTTCCGAAGTGGCTCGGACCGATATGGCTCAAGAATGACGCGGTGCAAGTTATTTCGAATATTGAAATACAAGATATGTTTGCACAAGCTCAACATATAGATTTACATAGAAGTAAAACACATGTGTAAACTGCAATATTTATAGAGATGTGCATTAAAGGAATGTATAGTTTAGCAAACATGTCATGTTATGTTTAAATCTAATCACGTTAACAAATCAACACCAATAGTTTATTTCACCAGACTTACAAATAAATAAGGTAGCTAAATCACTTCACAAAATTAATATTAAACGGGGCGCTTGATTTAATTTACTGATAAACGATGTAAAAAAATCCGATAACTCAACAATATTGCCAGCAGAAAATGCCAGTCAACCCTTCGCAGGCGAAAACTCAAACGTTTACTTTCCGCCATTTGGCCTTAGGAAAAAACAAATTGGATTATAAAAGGCTCAGATAGAAAGAACAATCCCCCCTTTAAGGGGGGTATTATTTTTAAAGTAACAAATTGAAATGAAAGAGTTGTTGGGTCGGATGGCAAAGGAGGCACGAATTACGCTTTGATTGGTTGCAGTTCGTGCCTTGCTGAGGGAGGAAGTTAGATTCTTAATTAATTCGATTGGTCTGATTTTTGAAGAAGCTAATTATTGAGCAATGTTTTTTCGTTTATTGGAATTGAATAATGAAAATTTTAATTATTTAAGAGTTTAACACCCACCCGCCTTCGTCAGTTTTCCGTGATCATGATGCATGCAACTGCGTCGAAATATCGGGAGCTCGACAAAAATCAAAAAGGTAATCACGGTCTATATCCCGGTCAATATAAGTTTCATTATTTATTCAAATAGCCCCGACTGATTTAAGATCAATTACCATTAATCCGTTTGTTTAAAAATCTAGATGTTACTCTAGAATACTGAATTAAATTTATAACAATTTTCATTAAAGAGATATTAATAAACGTCAGCGAAACTTTCAGCTTGTATCGTTCATAAAGCTACAGAAAACCGCCACCAGCAAAGTTTAATAAATCTGAATATTATGCCTGCATAATTTACTGCTGCCAGAACTTTGTCTGCCACATGTGCCTCTAATTTAACTGAGAAAATTCAGTTCCCGCCAAAAATAACAGGACGAGTAGCGGCCGAACGGAGGACTGGGCAGGTTTAAAATCACTCACCCATCGTCAAACGTACGTAACAAGTATGATGTGTAATCGCGAAATGACTAGTACACACACACTTCGTCGATTCTTTTGACGTTGTAAAAGCTGTATCATGTCAGGCCTATATTTTAGGAAAAAAACCTATTCAGGGTAAATAAATAATAATAAATAAATAAATATTATAGGACAATTTTACACAGATTGACTGAGGCCGACTGTAAGCTCAAGAAGGCTTGTGTTGTGGGTACTCAGACAACGATATATATAATACTAGCTTTTACCCGCGGCTTCGCCCGCGTAATAAAAGTATTCATTAAGATTTTCATTTGGATCCTTAGGTTTCTCTGGTATATTTATCTGCGATTATTTCGATTGCACATAATACTTTTGCTTGCAATGATTGTAGAAATATTACACATCGACCACAGCGTAGGTAATTCTATATACGCTGGGGAAACCTTTATAAACATCCCACATAGCCCGTATTTCGACACTATATGATCGGTGGGTAAAAAGTACTTTTTTCTATTATCCCTTACAATTTTTTACATTTTGCTTATACTTATCGCAAACGTAATCTTCAAGCAAGCAAACAACGATCGTCTTAGAGCACTTTGATTGTAAGAGACCGCCGACCGATTATCCGTATCCCTCTAACGATACCCATATTATCCGTATCCGTATCCGTTTCCGTATCCGTATCCGTATCCGTATCCGTATCCGTATCCCTATCTCTATCCCTATCGCTATCGCTATCGCTATCGCTAACGCTATGGCTATCGCTATCCCTATCGCTATCCCTATCGCTATCCCTATCCCTTATCAAGATAACACTAAGTTCTCGCGCTTTGTACACATATTTAAAGTCACATACAGGTCGAAAGCGATTAATTAACATTATTTTTACCTTTTTTCCCAACGTTTCGGCCAGGTTGCACCGGCCGTGGTCGCGGAAGACTGACGTCCCAGCAAAATGTCACCGGAGATGTAAACAACACAAAACTACCCGATATTAATTTATATAAATATTCGGGGTAGACAAATAAATATAATTTACCCGCATGTAATTATTTACGACATCACATTAGAAACCTCAAAAATAACAGTACTTCTCCACTATTTAATGGATGTTATTATACATATAAACCTTCCTCTTGAATCACTCTATCTATTAAAAAAAACCGCATCAAAATCCGTTGCGTAGTTTCAAAGATTTAAGCATACAAAGGGACATAGGGACAGAGAAAGCGACTTTGTTTTATACTATGTAGTGACATTGCTATCCCTATCGCTATCCCTATCATTCATTCATTCATTCATTCATTTATTCCTTTATCAAACATAGTTTTACATGTCAACAAAATTACATATAAATACATTCTTCTTTGTTATTTTTTGTTATTAAGTGTCTACAGTCGGCACTTATAACTTACATAGTTAATGCAAACATGCTGTCGAAGATACATTTCAATTTTATAATTCAAAATGGTTGGTATAGTGAACCAGTTCAAGAGTGCACGTCGTTGAAAAATTCGTCAACAGTGTAATACGCTTCAAGCATAAGTTTATTTTTAAGTTTATTTACGAATTTACGATTATCGCTATCCCTATCGCTATCCCTATCCCTTATCAAGATAACACTAAGTTCTCGCGCTTTGTACACATATTTAAAGTCACATACAGACAGGTCGAATGCGATTAATTAACATTATTTTTACCTTTTTTCCCAACGTTTCGGCCAGGTTGCACTGGCCGTGGTCGCGGAAGACTGACGTCCCAGCAAAATGTCACCCCATGTAAACAACACAAAACTACCCGATATTAATTTATATAAATGTTCGGGGTAGACAAATAAATATAATCTACCCGCATGTAATTATTTACGACATCACATTAGAAACCTCAAAAATAACAGTACTTCTCCACTATTTAATGGATGTTATTATACATATAAACCTTCCTCTTGAATCACTCTATCTATTAAAAAAAACCGCATCAAAATCCGTTGCGTAGTTTCAAAGATTTAAGCATACAAAGGGACATAGGGACATAGGGACAGAAAAAGTGACTTTGTTTTATACTATGTAGTGATAGTGATAGTGATATAAATACTTATATACATAGAAAACATCCATGACTCAGGGACAAATATCTGTGCTCATCACACAAATAAATGCCCTTACCGGGATTCGGACCCGGGACCGAGGAGTAGCAGACAGGGTCACTAGCGACTGCGCCAGACCGGTCGTCAGGGTCAGGGTTATAATTAATCGACTTAAAAATCGAGTTTTCTGTTCCACTAGTGACAGTGAAAGATGCTTCGGTGTTATTACAGGCGCCATGGCATGAGGATGTTATGAATATTTGTTTTCTACTAGGCGGCGCTAGTGAGGCACCAGGCCCCGTAGCCGGATGGCATTTCTGCGACGCGAAACGAAATCCAAACGCCGCAGAAAGGTACAATACAATGCAATACAAATACTCTTATTGCACACCTCAATACAGGCAGGCAAGCGTGGTCCAGCGATTATTCTACGCCCGGACAGACGACGCAACGAAGCCTCGACGTTACGTTGTCACCTAAATTTAGATAATTTGTGATGTGTTGATTTTTTCTCACTTTGATGTGTTTATTTGTTAGGCTTTTATGTATTTTAGTTACTCAGTGCTTTGGTTTTTACTGTCATACCGTGTAACGTATTTGAAATAAAAAAAAATGATAAAACATCAGGCCGTCCCTTTCGCATTATCTGTAAGCGCGATAGTGACAGCCTGATGTTTTATCGTTTATCGCGTGACCATGCTATCGGTGCAGGAAACAACAAGAGGTAAAACAAGAGGCGGTCTTATCGCTAAAGAGCGATCTCTTCCAGACAACCTAGGTAGCGGAGAATAATAAATTTAACCTTGTAAGGTAGTCTGGCTCTGTCGCGCCAATACGCAAGAGCGAGTCCGATAGAGATAGTTTTCGTTTCGTGGGCGTTTGTGCATTTGGCTACGCACACAGGTGTTTTCTGAAAGCAAACTTTAAAATCTACCAGTCATATTAAATCGGCATTTATTTGATTGGTGGATTTTGAAGTTTGCTGTCAGATTCTCGTGGCACTACAGTGTCGCCGGTTATAAAAACTATTCAGAATACCCTGACTGTCACATTGCTTGACACTGACAATATAAATCGTTGGTATCAATGGCTCCATACTTCTTGCAGCGGAATTCATAAAGATTTGTCTCTTTTTATTAATATTTATTATCACATCTTTAGATAAAAAAAAAAACTCTCATAAAAACAAAAAAACCTTATTTCTGGCCAGCATTCGAAACCCCAGCGATGTGCTTGCGAACATTAGGCGCGGTCGGAAAAATTAACGAGCATATTTTGCGTTTACTAACGCGAAAGAAAAACGCTAGATCGATTTTTTACCCCCGAAAACAAAATTCAGCAAAATCGTTAGAGCGGTTTCCGAGATCGTAAAACAAATAAAAATAAATAAATAAATATACATAAAATTTCTCGTTTAGAGGTATAAGATAAAGTCTGTCACTTAATGGATTTATATATTTAAAGTCACACACAGGTCGAACGTGATTAATTAACATTATTTTTACCTTTTTTCCCAACGTTTCGGCCAGGTTGCACTGGCCGTGGTCGCGGAAGACTGACGTCCCAGCAAAGTGTCACCGGAGATGTAAACAACACAAAACTACCCGATATTAATTTATATAAATGTTCGGGGTAGACAAATAAATATAATCTACCCGCTTTTAGTTATTGTTTATTTCCCACCGCACGACACAGCACAGCACTCACAACATCCGCGCACTGGTCCGAAGATAGATCTTTTGGTTTGAACATTTGAATCACTGGTCCCCATGTTGGCGATAATCTATACCCGTCTTCCCTGTTAAAGTTTTTAGGATATTTTTTAATTTCGATCGCCTCCCTCACAATCCGGGGATAATAGTGTCGCTCGGTGGAAAGAACTTTGGGTTTGTGTAGCTCAATCCAGTGATTCGTTTCCGCAGTAAGCAAGTGCTCGGCGATTGCAGATTTGTGTATATGGCGATTTTTAACTGCCGCTATGTGTTCCTTCACCCTCTCTTGAACGCTGCGCTTTGTTTCAATTCAATTCAATTCAAAATATCTTTATTCATGTAGGCCTAGTTACAAGCTCTTATGAATAGTTCATTACATATATATTATGATCTTAATCTAACCTAATTATCAGAGCAATTTATTGTTGTAAATTATTGTTCATAATAATATTGAGTCTATAATATACAATTTCATATAAAAATAATCGTTAAACAAAAAATATATAATTAGGTATATGTATATATAAAAATACATGTCTAGAATATTTCTAGGAAAAATCCAATGTCCAAAAAAATACAATATTAATTTCATCAACAATAATAATAATAAAAAACGTAAAAATAAGAAACCATTTCGAATAACAATTAATCCCACGTTGTTTTATCATTCTTCTAGTCTTGTGTTGTAAGTATAATAAGCTTTGGAAATGAGTACACGCTTTACATGATTCTTATAGTTATTTGTTATACAAGGGGGCAAAATTGTATTTTAACGCCGAGTGTGGAATTGAAAAACGAGCAAGTGAAAGGATTCTATAGTTGAACCACGAGCGAAGCGAGTGGTTCGAGAATAGAATCCTAAACTTGCGAGTTTTTTAACACACGAGAAGTAAAATACATTTGCACCCGAGTGTAACACAAAACTTTTCCCCTCACTATAGCGAGGAAACTACAACGCAAAAAATGCGTTTATCACTGCTTCCAGTATTTCCACATGTGGTAAATCATCTTTATTACTAGATTCACCTACTTTTATCAATTTTAAAGCAGTTAATTTGACTTTATTCAAGGTCAAATTACTTTACCCACTAGTGGATAAAATGCGTTTTTACCCGCTGGTATTAAAGGACAAAACACGTGTTTCCGAGCTAGTGAGGGGAAAAATTTATTAATTGACAAGTCAGTAATATGATTCGGAAGTTTATTATAAAATCGAACACAATTACCCATGAATGATTTTTTAATTTTACAGAGCCGTGTGAAGGGCACCGCGAGTTTATGTTTATTTCTAGTATTTATATTATGTACATCACAGTTTTTCTTAAAATTACAAATGTTTTTATGTACATACATAATATTCTCATAAATATATTGACAATGCACTGTCATTATATTAATGTCCTTAAATTTATCTCTAAGTGAGTCTCTATGGTTCATGGTTTGGCCAATATACGCACGAAACGTTGGGAAAAAAGGTAAAAATAATGTTAATTAATCGCGTTCGACCTGTGTGTGACTTTAAATATGTGTACAAAGCGCGAGAACTTAAAGTGTTATAATGGATTTATGTCAATTATTGTCAAATATCTACTGCTTTATTTATCGTATGGCTTACACGTTGTTCTCTACTTAAATTTAAAAAAAAAACTAGACTTAAGATATTCAACGCTGATAGGAATTTATAGATAATTTTCAAAGCGTGACTGTTTCCGAAATGCTCAAAGTTTATTTCGTGCTTATATTGTAACTGGTATATCAGCACTTTAAACGGAAATTGTATTGTATACTTAGTTCTGCAAAGATAAACTTGAAAGCCTCCCTAATCGGTGTTTGAAAGTTTGGAGTAACTCGCTGACTTATCATTAAGAATGTAGCGTTTTGCGCTTTAACTAGAATAGTCTGTGCGGATTTGAAAGTCCGGAAAGTGTGGAAATTATCAACTTCATTAGGTAAGTAGGGTAGATAACTAGATAATAATATACAATTTAATAAGAAATAAAACCCGAATACAAAAGAAATATGTTTGTCTTTCTTGATAAAAAAAAAAACTATGGAAACGAATTATATCGCGTATAATTAATTTACGATTCATTACTATGATAAGCCTCTGGTTCTTGCTAAGGAGAAGCGGTATATACCCAGAATGTTGCGCGAGGCCATTGAGATTAAGAAATATCCAATTTTTAATATAGAAGATGGCTTTACTTAACCACCGGCTTGGGATCCAGTAGTACATCTGATAACGGAAAAAACACGACGAAGACTTTGAGGCATTTGTGTTGTATGGTGTTGGACATTTTTGCAGTTTGTTTTTGTCAATTTTTTGTAGATTAATTAATTAATTGTTTTTAACATAGTAACTGTAAACTTTTTGAATATTGTTTATGTAGCTTTATTAACAGTGTGTGAACCTGCCTTAAAAATCTATATTATTTATTGATCATGGTTCATTAATGTTTCTTGTGTGTGGGTAGCTTTTGCATATTGTAAATTTTCCTCAGTCACCCGTTGACCACGAATGCTGTGAAGTGCTCGAAACGTCGGGATGAATTGTAAATACGCGATGATGTGTTTGTACGCGATATAATCCGTTTCCATAGTTTTATTTCATGAGTAACTATCGCGGTAACCGAAGACAATATAAAAATAAATAGTTTTATGAGCATCACAATTCTGAACTTATAAGTATTATACCTAACTAGTTTCGCTCATCATAAATTATCACAGACCTAACATTTTTCTAACGCTGCCTGGAAGACGGTTGAAGTGAGCGAAAGAGAAGCTATCACGTACTATATGAACATGCCATGAGTGCAAAAGAGATAGACAAGAAATGAGGAAACGTGACCATTTTTTGCATCGACAGTGGCCGCTAGTGCCTTACTATTATTTTAATAATCTTAATTTTAAGTATAAAAAGTTGTATTCAGAGGATACTGAGGCTGATTTTCATGTAGATAAAACTGTTAGAACGGTAAATAATTTACGTACTCAAACATAAATATTTTCCTGATTTTAGTACTGTACTCAATAAGGTTGGAAAGTGAGACCGAAATCCAATTTTGGTCTCACTTTTCATATTTAACGTTAATGGCTTGAAACATGTCTGACAAAAAGAAAATGAAAGGCAGCCCCCAGGGATACTGTTAAAAGGAAAACGTAATATAAAACTTTGCACAGTATTAGCTCTCCGCATTTTTACACACCGCAAAAACACTGGACACATTAATTAAACATAAAAAACTTCTCGACATTAAAACAAAAATCATATTGTTTAAGCAAAAAAACATCCAAACCCAAGAGAGTAAATTAAATCTGCTAAAAAAGCGCTTGAAGTAGTTTGTTTTCACTGACAAATACATATTATTTGAGTAGGACCTTGGGTATTACAATAATTTTGAATTGTTAAAATGTTTCTTACTATTACCAAAGACCTATATAACTTCGTATAGACAGATAAAGTCTAAGAAAAAAACGTACCCCAAAACCATACAGAGAGAGGTACGATGAGCTAGATGGCGATACACCTTTGGGGTACGCTCGGCTAGATGACGCTAATATTAATATTTGACATTTTAAAACTTATCAAGCTAAGAATATGGGCCAAATTGTCAACACCGAGGTTCAAAAGTTTTAAGCCTGTGTCGAGAGATGGCAGTCTATGCACTGTGATTACACATTTTACTTTGAAAGTAACCCTCTTTAATACTCGATCCTCTTTGCTATTACTTACCGTGAAACTATGGGACAACACGTTTGAGCCGAACGTGGATAGTGAGGATAATAATAATTATGCACCTAAAAATAACAAACAGAAACAAAAGAAAAGAGAAAACAAAAGTTTGCTAAGAACTATAAATAACAGAAGACGAAAAATGCTTGGACACCTGATACGACACGACGAATTCATTGAAAACATACTAGAAGGAAAAATTGAGGCAATAAGGCAAAGGGGGAAACCAAGAAGAGCGTATATGACCCAAACAAAGGAAAGAATAAACGTTATGTCGTATCAGGAAGTCAAAAGGAAGGCAGAAGACCGGCACTCATGGAAGTTGCTTCACCGACAAGAGTCCAACTCTTAAATGATTGATGATGATGAAAAAACAGTGTTAACGTAGTATAGAGTCAGTATTAACTTTATAATTAACCCTTAGAGTCGCAACATTTTTTTTTAATGTAAAGCAGTTTTTAAATGTTTTTTTAGATTTATTATAGTGACAAAGTAAGTGTAAAAAATACAAAAAAAAATCTATAACTTGTAAATACCTAAATAATCTACGTATAGAATAATATACGTTGTCAACAACTCAACAAAAAACGATCCTGGGTATATGTATACTATTCTAAGCAATACTATACTTCCTATGCAATGCGATGGTAAGTAACAAAGCAGTTTCTTGTCTTCACGTAGCACAAATGCACATCACATTTCGTGCATTTTCTACTTGCCTGACCGTTCATAACGGATTTTTTTCAGGCGGTCATTTTGTTTCTTTATATTAGCCAGTTTATAAGTGACGTCGTCTCAGAAGCCATGCGTTATTGATACACGTAACTATATCAATAATTTGAGAAAAAATATTTAAGGTTGTACTTAAATTCAAATTATTGATAACGCATGGAAATTAATTTCGGTACTATACAATGCTATCAGCTTAGCTGTGAGATCCACCCCTCCCGTGGCGATTGTAATGAATGACGAACAGTTTGTCCTTTAGTACCGTTTCGTGACTAAAACTTGGTAACCGCGAAACGGGAAAAAAACCCCACTTCGTAACTGGCTTCAAATTAGGACTTTCCCGTTACCGATTTGTAACCACGTTTGGTAACCAGCTTCGAAATGGGAAAAAGCATCCCGTGTTGAAACTGGTTACAAAATGAGACTATTCTAATGAATTCTAATGAACACAAGTTAAATTATAATCTATTGAAAATATTCCAACTTGTGCTATCTTAAAGTAGTCACACTACTATGTATATAAATTAAAACCGAAATAAATTACACATATGAAAGAAAAATTGATCAAGTCCTCTGGTGCCTGAGGCTGGAAGAGACTAAATCATTACCGATTCTTATAGCCATGGTTGGTAACCAGCTTCCAAACGGGAAAAAAATGGTTACAAAATGAGAATTTATTACCGTCATGAATACCTACATGATTTATTCAAATAATGCTGACATTGAGTAATTTTTAGGGTTTCGTAGTCAACTAGGTTGACTATAGGAACCCTTATAGTTCGCTCTGTTCGTCTGTCCGTATCTACACCGTCTTAGCTTTTATTTTGTAGAAATTCCGATCAGTACCCAACTCGGGCCCAATACGTAACCAGCTACAAATAGGGAATTCTATATTCCCGTTCTGTAGCCAGTTAGAAAACTTAGTAACCAAACGGTAGCACGCTGGCCCAGTTCGTAACCGGCTACAAACCGGGAATCTTGATTTCCATTTTGTAGCCTACGCGAATAGGCAAATTCCCATAAAATGATGGGCTCTTTGTATTGAGGCCATTAAAATGCAGTTTTGCCTGGGTTTGCAATTAAACATAGGTATTAATAAGTCTAATAACACTATAAACAGTTTTAAAGTTATTTAGAGTGGTAGTCGCAACGTATAGTATGCCATACGGAACAAATCAGACTTCATTCACAGGAGTGTTGGCAACGTATAGTATACTAAACCGTGTTGGAAATATGACAATAAAACGTAACTACAATATATCCGACACAAAAATATTGCATTGAAAGATAGGTTATTATCATTCCCATAAAGGGCACTGCTTTCTTTGGTTGAATTCTAAGAAATTTTATTAAATTATGTTAATTTACCTTATGACTCCGCAAAGATTTTCTCATGGTCGCACAATTCGTCCAATTGTGTTATTATCGAGCACTAATACACGTCAAGGTATTTTAATGCAAATTCTACCCACCTTTATAAATTGTACTACAAAAGTCATTCCTCTTTAAACATTGGCGCAGTACTCTATTTATTTTTTTATTTGTTTTGTATAGCATGATATACAAAGTGACTCTAAGGGTTAATAGAACGACGAAATTGGCTGAGAAAATCTTACCTGGTAGTAGCTTTTCTGATGCAGGCACCACCGATATTACCCCTCCAATTTAATTTCAAACTTATTCTAACTTGGCTTAGTTCCCTTATTTTAGGCCATAATTACTTATCATTAGGCGGGCTAACATACATAGTACAGCTTCCAGAGTCCTTATATCTAACGCGATTTGAAGTATTGACTCGCGCGCGAGGGTGCAAGTTGTGCTAAACCGCCAGAATACACTAGCATCAATCTAAAACTTAATACAAAATTACGAAAGCTTTTTACTTCAAAAGTGAATTAGTGTACAGAATTCCATCCCAGTCTCCTTATGCTGATCAACATTTGTTCAGTGACTTTTAAAAATTATGAAGTCTTTAAATTTTTAATTTTTCATACAAAATAAATATTGGCTTCAATGTACGCCATTATTGTTGTCATTGACGTTGTCTGTCACACTTTAGACTTAACAGAATTCGCAATACATTACCTCTTAGAAAAAACTTTCAAGGGTGATAAAAATCAAAATACAAGTTATTTTTAAAAGTCGCCGAACAAATGTTGATCAGTATAAGGAGAATAGCCTAGAGTTCAATTCTTCGCCTTTGTTACAGGCCCCACTCTGTATAATTGGGCAACAAACTTGCCAAGCCTGAACAGGAAGCGGCTTTCGATAAAAGTCGCCGGATATCCGGCCCCGGCTCCGTATAACTAGGACCTCTCCAATGTTATTATGGAAAGGGCCCTCTGAAGGTTTCTTTTACATGTCGACATGCTCGAAATTAAATCTGCTTGTATCATGTAGGAAATGCAATTTGTTATGAATTGGCCGGTTGTTTGAGTGGATATGACAGGTAGCGCTATGGGAGCGGGTTATATGTATAATGCTTGTCTGGTTTCGCTTGCTTTGGTGGAAGGATATTGATGATACTTGGCTTTTGGACTTAAAAGTATGTGATTAAAATAGCTTCAAAATTTTAAAACAACTGACTAAATTATGATAGAAACTAACCTCTCTCGTTAGTTGTTACTGTCCCGTGTTACAGGTATAATAATATGTGTTTATGACACAGACCAACCCCTATAGACATCCATTACAAGACGACTCGCGGTCACCAGCCTTACTTGTATTTGCCATGATATAAGCGCGGGCGCTCGCCGTGCCCGATCAGTAACGACCAAGTAGTAACCGACCCAAAAGCAGCTCGTGTTTTTCGCAATAAAAAAATTTAAAAAGGGTATTTTGATGCCTTAAAGATGTCCACCTGTAGTGTGAAATGGTGTGGAAAGGTAACAAGAAGTTCAAATTTAAAAACGGACGGTATTTTTACATTCCACAAATAAGTCATATTTTCATAATTTATTCAGAGCCGGCATAGGTCAACTTACACTGGCCACTTACGCGACAGTAGAGGGACAATCATTATACTTCTGTCCCTTTTCATCTGGCGCGACTGCCTGCCGTCCTTGAAACGACCAATCGCGGCGCGCTAAACACATTCCCCTCCCGCTCCTTTAACTTAACTAACTTTTTTTATCAATAAAGGGGTAAGTCCCCATTCATAGTGTTGTGTCCCTGCTGGTGAGTAAGGCTGCCAGAGCTCAACGAGGGTGCGGTGTGCTGGAGGACCTACGGAACTAATTTGTTCCGTCTATTGTCCTTTGAGTCGTCGGCAACCTAAACCCTCCTTAGAACTTGTACACTCTAAGTTTCTAATGGGTTGGCAACGCGCACGTGACACTGCTTGAGTTGCAGGCGTCCATAGGTGACGGTGACCGCTTTCCATCAGGCGGGCCGTATGCTTGTTTGCCACCGACGTAGTATTAAAAGAAGTCATTTATTTCACAAAACCGGTTTACAAGTCGGCTTACATCCAGCTCTTGGTGTGAGCTAATTAGGAAGGCTAACATAATTTTCGCATTAAGCCTAGTCTTGTTAACGTCTCGTGCACGTGTGAGGTAAGTTGTTAAAAATACCTTTGGGCTTAGCGTTAAATTTATCTTAGCTTGCGTTATTTAAAATAAGTGTTGTAATAAAAATGTGATTATCGCTATTACGAAAAATACTACATTACGATTCAAGCGCGGAACAGAAGAAGTTCGAAATCAGGTGCCGTAGCCGAATGGCATTTCTGTGACGCGAAACGAAAACGAAACACCGTGAAAGGTAGTCTGGCTCTGTCGCGCAAATATGCACGAGCGATAGAGATAGATATCTACGAGCGTTTGGTTTCGTGAGCGTTTTGTGAGCGTTTGTGCCATTCGGCTACGTACCCTGTGCCGATATAGTATTTTATGCAACTGGCGTTTAAGTGAGGTCAAAAAAGACGAGTGGCGTGAGTAACAATTTGAGGCGAAGCCAAAAATTGTTAATAAAGACGCCACGAGTATTTTTTGACTCAGTTAAACACCGTTGCATACAATACTTTTTCTACGACCATGCACTTACTTTTTAATAGTTTTCTAGAATAACTTTCGTGAAATTCGCATTTCCTGTATTTTGACGCGTCGGCCTCCCCTCTGTTCCTGCCTCACCCTGTCGCTCGCACTCCCCCGCGCCGCCGCCGCCGCCAGCCCCTGTCGGCGCCCCGCGAACCCCGCTATATCCCTTAAAGGCTTCCTAACACTGCTTAAGAGCTACGAGTATATCGTATGCGTGGGTGCGCGGGGCGCCGGGCGGGGGCGTATCTTTTATGTAGGGTTTTAACGATCTATGCACGACACTGTAAATGACGAATAACAACACGGGAGTAGAAAAAATGAATTTAAGTCGATAGAATTTAAGTCGCCACGAGTTAGCGAATTTCCTTTTCGCATCGTGTATATCGTACTTACGGTGTTTTTCAGTTCAAATGGCCCTCTGAAATTTCTACCTGACAAGAAATCAAGCACTTTGCGCACTAGTGCCGGAAAAAGAACCATCTTTACTTAAATAGTACTTTACGATACAAATGCGTAAAAATGGAAGTTCGAAACGAGTGGCGATAAGTTAAAACACGACCGAAGGGAGTGTTTTAAATCGACATTAGTTACGACGTCTTTCAGTAGATACAGATGACCCTCCGAAGTTTCGACCTGATAAGAAATGAACCACTTCTCGCACTAGTGCGTTAAAAAAACACCATCTGTACTGAATTTTTTGTAGGTAGTCAAATGTGAGGTAAGGTAGTCAAAACCTACGTTCAATAAAGATTCCAATGATTGATAGTTTCTTGCGAGTCGTTATGCTATACATATATTTCATAAACGCGACATAATTGAGCATTTTTTTTTTCATATTATTAAATTAAATTAAAACGGGACTTAATCGCGTAAAACTTACGTTTTATATTTAACCCGACGTTTCGGACATGACATTACGTCCGTGGTCACGGGTAGACTGGCTGGGAGTTGTTGTATCAACATCTTCTAGCTGTACGAGTTTTTCGAACTACCCGCACTTGATTGTCATCAGTCACTTTTACGCTAGGGTTGCCACTCTGCCTACATACAACACTCACGACATCCGATGGTATGGGACGGGAAGTTTTCTCACGTTTACACTTGCTAATCACTGGATTCCACGAAGATGAAATCCCTTGCCCTTCATTTTGATTGAAATTACGATGTTTCCTGATTTCAATCGCTTCACGTACTTTCCTGCTATAGTAAAGACGTTCAGTTGAAAGGACTTTGGGATTATGCAGTTCAATCCAGTGGTTCGGTCCTGACTCTAGCAAATGCTCGGCAACCGCAGACTTATTTATTTGTCGTTTTTTGACCGCCGCGATATGTTCTTTGACCCTTTCCGCTATGGTGCGTTTGGTTTCTCCAATATAATATTTTTTTTTGCCAATAAAAAAAATTTTTTTTTTCAAAAATATCACACTTCATAAAAGTGGCAAAAGAAAAGAAATGCTCAATTTCATATAATTTTTAAACCATTCTGAGAATTGCGATTGGCGATTTAACTATCTGACTAAACCTTTTTTTAGATATTAAATATATCTTTTAGGTAGGTACGTATTTTTCTAAACATATAATTTAGTGAAGTGCTTTTGATAGCTTTTTAATCTTCTAAATGTTTACGTAAAGCTATATTGCATTGAAGTTTCTGTAATATTGAAGCCTCATCGAGTACCTAATGAGCCTTCATGCTGGTATTAACCGCTTGAGGAACGATTTTCGGTTTAAGCATGATCGTCTAGTATATATACCTACAACATACAAATATCAACATATACAAGGTGCTCGCGAGGAACCCATATAACTTTAACGGCATATTTTTGGTCACATTTTAAGACTAAAATGTCATATAAACTTTTCTAGATTTCGTCTAGTTTCAGAGTTATTGCCAATTTAAAAAAAACATTTCCGTATTGTTACTCAGTAGAAAAGGTTTCTTAACGGCGCTGATGCGCAATTGTGGAGCATAGTCTCACAGTAGTCATTAGATGTCAAAATGTGACAAGAAAAACTTCCAAATAATTTGGTTTTTAGAAAAATAAATGAAGGAACTCATTTTAATGGCCAACTTTATGGATAAAAAAAATTTTTTATGTGAAAATACGTCCAAAAAAGTAAAAAAAAAAAAAAAAAAAAAATTTTTTTGGCGAAAACTTTTAAAATTCATATAACATTTTTTCTTTCTTTTTGCCTCAGAAACGCGTGGTTCAAGTTATGCGGGTTCCTCGCGAGCACCTTGTATAGTGGTACTAGAGTAATAGGCTACTTGACTCTTTTTTAAAGTCTATTTTATATTATTTATTACTGCCTAATTAACCGAAAAAAAATTACTACCATATTTTATTACGACTTGAAAACCACAAAAAACATTTATTACTTTAACTTAATTAGGCAAAAACATCATTAGTCATTTTAATCTATATATTGTCTGCGCATGACGTAAACCGAATTGAACACAGAATTTTCTGACATTTAATAGTAGTAGTAGGAAACACTTTATTGTACAGAACAAATTACATGTACAGAGAATAAATAACGGTTATGTACAAAGGCAAGTATAAGGCATAAAGTTCATCATGTCAGTGATTGACTCGGCATGAAGTTAAGTTAGGTTCTATGACGTCACTACGCGTCTGACAGCGTTTTCGGTGGCTAAAGTTAAAAAAAATATTACACACGTTGTTAATCGAAAATACGTAGCCACCATACACTTTGAATACTCAAAATCTATTAAAATTGGTTTCTTATGTCAAATACTACAGGAAACAATCATTTATTGTGCCAAATTCGATAAGAGTCTAGTAGCCTATTGGCTCTTAGCCACTGGTCCCACCAAAAACGAGTAAGCGATGAGCTATCGGCGACAGAAACGAACAAAAGATAGTCCGTGTAAATAAAAGAGAGAGCAATAGATTAATTGTTCATCGCTCGGCGACGAACTATAACTCGCTCGCACTATCATCGCGTCTCTTTTATTTACACTGGCTTTTGGTCATGGGACCGTGCCGGCGCGTCTGCATTAAGGAAGAATGTTTGATCTAAATATGATAAAATAGTACATTGTGCAACAAGGGGAGGAACTTTTTAAATATTACTAACGAGAGTAAGTAAGACTCGAGTTAGTAATATTCATACTCCCCGAGTTACACACAATGTTTTTCATCACACTCGCAATGTAAAAAATATGTAAATAGATGTAAAAAAGTTAAGTACGGTACAAACATTTTCATTATTCCCTTGGGAAAACGATTTTTCTTTAACTCACGCTCCGCCTGCGTGCAATAGCACATTTAAAGTACGGGTGTGATGAAAATGTATTTTATCATCGTCATATCATCATATATCAGCCCTTTATCGCTCACTGTTGAGCAATGAGCATCACCCGGTCCTGAGCTAATCTCATCCAGCGAGGAAATGCTGCCAGCATCTTGGGCACTATGCATCAGGGGCCCTCTTTAGACTTAGATTTTTAGTTTTATTATTTTTTTTATTGCCTAGTTTATAATATTTTATTGTACCAAATTTTTATTTAAGTGTTATCTCATCCAGTTGAGCGCCGCAATTTTCTAGATGTCGTCCACCCGACGAGCCAACGGATGCCAGGTGGTTCTTAAATCTGTAAGCGACTACCATTTCGTTGACATTATAGTCCACCCTATCATTATTGGTATTTATACTAAAAGTGCTATGGAAAGCCTTAAAAGATTGGTAGCTATGTGATGTATATATTTTATAATATTACTCCATACATGAATTAGCTGTTTTGCGGTTTCGCGAGCAGGGGGATTTGGCTTGTCATTTCCTCCTTTTTCTGGAGCGGTTAGATATCCAAAAATAGACTAGTATTTGTTCAATGTAGGTATATGGCTACCGATAGCCACAAGACAATCGCTTATAGGTTCTATAAGGGATAAAATACAACCCCTTTTATTTATTTAGTCGTATGGCAAAGAACAGAAACATTCATAGGTTAAAATTAAGTAAAATCAGCCATTTATTGGCCTCGTCGCTAAGGGTGATCAGGTCTTCTGGAGGTCCATTGGCATAGCGCGACACAGGGCAATCCTCTATTATGTGCTGGATTGTTTGTGCTGTCTTGCCACAATTGTTGCAAGCCGGGAACTCCACCCATCCACATCGGTGTTTGTACAATATACAACCCCTGACTAGTTTTTTATAAAAAAAATATGACTCTGGAGCTCGAGACCGGGGAGGTCCCACCAAGCTGGATCCGCCTTTGGTCCACCGGCCCTTTCAAGGATAGAATATCGCTTGACTTGCCCAATTTACACTGATACCGTGCAGTTAAATGCACACAGCGAGCGAAATCGCTCCCCCGAGCGGTTAATGTGGACACAAAGGTCCATTTGGTGCTCGCTGGAGCTTCGATAATAATATATTATGCAGATGATTTGATAGTTCAAGAGGTCAGCGGTGTGGTAACGTGTAAGGTGTATTTAGAAGTGTTCGTAGTGAATAATTAGTACCAGCTTTGTATTTGAGACTTAGTCTGTGATTACAAATTAAGTTGCACTTTTTCATTGTTGATTGCGTTTTGCTGAATTCTGATTATGCTCTGATTTTAAAATCTAGGTACTCTAAAGGGAGCTGCACAATTTCATGTCCATATTACCTACGCCATAATGTTTGAATGTCATAACATATCATGAATAAATTTGGCCTAATCAATAACAATAACTATCACCCCTGAATTAACTTCTGCTTTATATTTTATAACTATGACTATATACGTCTAAATAAAATGTCTTTAATTCTTTATTGTTTAATCCCGTTCTTGTACGCATAAATTCATTGCTTTATCATTTCCAAGACCCATAATGGCCATAATACTTCGCTTCTACTGTATCATGCCTGACCAAACACTTAAGCAGAGCTCACAAAAGATAAATAAGCACCTGTTTTATTCATGTAATTGCTTATTCCATACGCTCCGGCGGCCTCACACGATCACCTTCGAGCACCTTCTAATTAAGTATATGAGCCCAAAAACATACCTAAATCACATTCGGATTAATAAGATTTGCCGAGTGAATGTGGCGTTTTTTATGTAGAAGTCCTTAGGCTTTGCACGTAATAAAGTCTCACAAAATTCTTATAAAATGGTATTTTACCTAGTGTACATAGGGGCAGATATTTATATAGTGGTCAATTTCCTTTTACGTCGAGCGCTTAAAATATTTTAAATAAATTCCCCTTTTTATGTTTACAGATGGAATCATAAGCTTTTTTGGTCCTAACACTTTTTATACTGTTAGAGCGGAACTCAGTGGATAACTGGGTAAACCTAACCTATTGTTTTGCACCTGTAACAAGTTTCATAAGGGCCACTTGCACCAATGAAAATGAAGGGTTAACCCACCATCTTATATGGAATTTCACAGATGACAGTCCACTAACCCTGGGTTAAGTGATTGGTGCAAGTGGGCCTAAGTGGTATAAATAATAACTCTTCGAATAACTGGCGGTTACGTACGCAGACATAAATCTTATTATGTGCTTATTAAATTTATCCAATTAGGAAGAGCTTTATGATTTTAAGTGAAATCTACAATAAAATAAAAAACTGTCTATAAAAAGGACCCTTCAGACACAGAACCTAACAAATGTAATAAGGGCTTTGAGAAGCGCCCTATTTTACGTCGAATTACTAAATTAGGTTCTCGAAAAACGAAGTTTGTTGAACGAAGTCTGAGCACAGAATATATAATAGTACAAGTACAGAAGGCCCACTGCTTTGATGTTCACGAAATGCCGCCTTTTAAATGCCTACAAAATTCTAACAAAGAAACGAGCCGCACGTGCGCAGCGTCGGACGATAGGGTTGCCTATGGATTAAAACGAATCAATACTCAGGTGAAATGTTATGCTATTATATTCCAGTCTTGGGTACTTTCTAGTTATATACCTCCATATATAGTATTTACATATTTTTGTTTAAGTCCCAACATCACAACACAAGCCTTATTACACTTTTCCGTAGGACTTAATCAATAGTAGATCTGTGTAAGATGTCCTATTTTATTCATGATGTCTATTTAACTAAGCACCATTAGCCATTCACACGCGGAAATCGCATATAAAACTTTTAAAAAACTCGCGACGTAAAGTAACAATAGAAAGTGCGAACATGCGTTCCGTGAGAACGCGCGCCACCCCTGATTAGGCCGCGAACTCGCGGCCGCCAGCATGTACTTGTAGCGCGGCGATAGAATCGCAGAGTGAGCCGCCCCTGGTCTGAGTGTGATTGTGAGTGTGGCGTCTAAATGTGACGTAGACGCTGTTGGGACATGTCTCAATTGAAAACGCTTTTGTTTAGTAAGGTGACCTATGTGGACAAAGGTATTGATTTTTTGTGCAGGATTTGACATGTTTTCTTGGTAATATTGTTACGCGTTTTAAATAATTTACTCATAATCTGTGCCATTATGTTACAATGAAACCCTTTAATAATGTAGACGCCATTTGCTTTACTTTTTTTTTCTTTACCGAAGTAGTAAGGCTTTTTACAACCGAAATTTTTATATTGTGCCTTGATGAAAACTAGTTCAACTAAGCAATACTTGTGAACCAAAAAGAATTTCTTATAAAAAAATAACGAAAGACATAATTAAATATATAAAATCGGTTCTTATTTATTATTATAAATGGGCCTACTCTTGGCCACAGACTATCCAAAGCCAAAGACGTGGCCCATAGAGTGAACTCGCCCATAAAATGCCTGTTTACCCTAGATTTGAAGGTTGCCGGGTTATATAAGCTCGAAAATATAGCCTCTGGCAAGAAATTCCACTCCCTTGGCAGTGCGCATAAGAAAAGAAGAAGCAAAGCTGGCTTTTTTCGGCCGCTCCGGTTAGCTATCAATCGAGGGTTATTTTTAGAACACAACTGTCATTATTTTCGCAGCACGCTTTACCCACTGCCTCGAGATCCTTTCCTTTCACGCCGCATTTAAAGTGTTTCCTACAATTTGTTTACAAACCTACATTTATTGACACAGAATCAAAATTAGGCTGACAAAGTGCCGATTGTTTATCGAACCTCTAATGGCGCGGTCGGTGCCAATTGTATTGCAAAAAAAAAAATAATGTCGGTTAAAAACAAAAGCCTAACGGTAAACAGTGTTCGAATTTCAATATTTCTTATTTACATGCCGACACTGTGTCAATAGTGGACCGGTTTTCATCAAACATGGCTAAGAACTCCCGACTAATTCAGATTTCGAACAAAAAAAAAACTAAAATCTAAATCGGTTCATCCGTTTGAAAGCCTACGATGCCACGGATAGACACACACACACACAGAAAGACACGTCAAACTTATAACACCGCATCGTTTTTGCATCGGCAGTAAAAACTCGTGTCGATTAAAAACAAAAGCCTAAGTGCGTTTTCACATTATCCGATCCGATATCGGATGTCGGGCCGATATCCCATATATGTACGCCGCCGTGTTTCATTTTTTCCTTTGGGATCTTTCCTACTTCCGATAATGTGAAAACGCACTAACATTACAAACAGTGTTCGAATTTCAATATTTCTTATTCACACGCCGACACTGTGCCAATTCTATTTAGCAAGAAAAAATAGTGTCGGTTAAAAACAAAAGCCTAACGGTTTAAACAGTGTTCGAATTTCAATATTTCTTATTCACACGCCGACACTCTGCCAATTCCATTTAGCAAGAAAAAAATGTGTCGGTTAAAAACAAAAGCCTAACGTTATAAACAGTGTTCGAATTTCAACATTTCTTATTCACACGCCGACATTCTGCCAATTCCATTTAGCAAGAAAAAAATGTGTCGGTTAAAAACAAAAACCTAACGTTATAAACAGTGTTCGAATTTCAATATTTCTTATTCACACGCCGACCCGACGCGGCGGAAACGGACGCGGCGGCTGTCGTGCGGGGCGCGCGCGCTTCCGCCGCCTTTATCTGTACCGCTGCTCTGCTGGCTGTTTATTTCCACGCCTTTTTACTTACGTAGCAAGTAAGAGGTCTATAATTTTGCTTTTAAGAGATATAAGAAGTCTTGTCTTCGGTTACCTCGATAAAGTTACTCATGAAATAAAACCATGGAAACGGATTATATAGCGTACCTATAATTTACGTTTTCATCCCGACGTTTCGAACACTTTCGGGATACGCGATATAATCCGTCTCCATAGTTTTATTTCACAATTGTCTATATTTTATACGTACACTAGCGATCTGTCCCGGCTTCGCATGGACATTCTTCTTGAATCACCATTAAAAAAAAAACACAGCAAAAAGGGTTGTGTTAAACACACACAAATTCATGCCAAAAACTTTCTGTTTCAGTGCAACTCAAGTTTCAGTGCCACTCGTATCAATTAAGGGGTTGAAAGAAAACGAAATTCTGATATTTCTGTGACAAGTTACTAGCCCATCGCCCACGTTACAACTGTTCCTACCCACAGTCATCTTTCAAAACAAACACGTGAACAACCCACCTCGATGTCCCCAGATTAATGGTAATAATTAATTCAGACACGTGTCCCCGTCATCGGCAGTAAGACGTCATTTCATTACGGCGCCGATCGGACGTCATTAGCGCCCCCATTAGTGTCTGCAGTTGTCAATTTGTCTCTGGCGTTGCAAGACTATTCAGATCGGAGGATTATAGGCTTGCTTGTCATCTTAGGATGATTATTGTACAATAACCTAACCATAAAATTAAAACGTTGAAAAAACCTCCGACCGCGACATAGTGAACCGATTTTCATGGAACATGGCTAAGAACACTCCCGACTAATTCAGCTTTCAAACAAAAAAAAACTAAATCAAAATCGGTTCATCCGTTCGGGAGCCACGATACCACAGACAGACACACACAGAGACAGACAGACAGGCAGACAAACAGATAGACAGACACGTCAAACTTATAACACCCCGTGGTTTTTGCGTTGGGGGTTAAAAATAGACATTTTCATCACACCCGCACTTTAAATGTACTATTGCACGCAGGCGGAGCGTGAGTTATAGAAAAGTCGTTCTCCCAAGGGAATAATTAAATTTCTTGTACCGTACTTAACTTTTTTACATCTGTTTACATATTTTTTATATTGCGAGTGTGATGAAAAACATTGTGTGTAACTCGGGGAATATGAATATTACTAACTCGAGTCTTTAAATCGCTCCGGCAAGCCGTCGCGATTTAACTTACTCTCGTTAGTAATATTCAACTTCCTCCCCTTGTTGCACAATGTACTATTACACGCCAGTCAATTGTTACGTACTTTAAATTACTATTCATGTTACAAAAGTACCTGTAAGACTTAAACTTCTCGTGTTTTGTACATATATTCAAAAGTCACTAACGTAATTATAAACATTATTTTACCACTTTATATCGCTTACATACTTTTATAAGTATAAAAAAGAGTTTTGCCTTATTTTTATACCTAAATGCTTTTGATAAACCAAATGGCATAAAATTCAAAATCAGATAACCTTTATATTTGTATAAATGGTGGATGAAAGGAGACTGGAATAAATTGCAAACAAGAGGTCGCAGTAAATAGATAAAAGTGGTTCTTGAGCGTCTCCAATGAACTTGATTTATCTTTCTTTGAAATAAACTATACTAATAGTACTACTACGAAATAAAAACTAAACCTAAAAAAAATGAAAAAATGTTTTGCATTTGCATAAAAAACCTTCAAGAAAGAGCACAGATCTTTTTTTGAAGGTTCCATTGTGAATTTTACTTCTTTCTTAAATGGCGGCAACACACTTTGCAGTCCTCTGGTGTTTCAGGGTTCCTAGCCAACGTCAAAATCGTTACTCTTTATAAGCGCGTCGTAGGACGTCGTTTGTCCTTTAGGACAAAACACGTGTTTCCGAGCTAGTGAGGGGAAAAGATAATAAATTATGTAAGACTACTTATCTGTTTGTTCGAACCCCGGCTCGTACCCATGACGACAATGACTTTTTCGGAACTTAAGTATGTGAAATGCGATATGTGATATTTGCCAGTCGCTTTTCGGTGAAGGAAAACCATCGTCAGGAAACTGGACTAATACTAATAAGGCCTAATTACCCTTCAAGATGGAAAGTCAAATAGCAGTCTCTTTTGGTCAAACTAGTGCGTACACAAAATCTTGGGATTATATTATTAAATTAAAACGGGACTTAATCGCGTAAAACTTACGTTTTATATTTAACCCGACGTTTCGGACATGACATTACGTCCGTGGTCACGGGTAGACTGGCTGGGAGTTGTATCAACATCTTCTAGCTGTACGAGTTTTTCGAACTACCCGCACTTAGGCTTTCACTTACCCGTGATAGGTCGGATGGATGGATCCTTGGCGCACACTGTCTACAGGAAGCCTACTCACACAGATAGATACCTCAATGCTCAGTCTCACCACCACCCTCGTCACCTACTGTCCGTCGTTAATTCCCTAAAGAACAGAGCACATGACCTTTGTGACCCTGAATTTTTAGAGAGTGAGATGTCACACATTCAGGAGGTTCTTAGGAAGAATGGGTACAGGGTGGATTGTCGGCAACCGAGACGAAAGCCTGCGAAGAAGCATCCGAATGTTGCAAGACGACCGGCATTTATGCCCTATGTCAAGGGAGTGACAGACAAGGTTGGTACCATACTAAATAAGTATTCGATACAGACTGTGTACATGCCGTTGTCGAGGGTGGCGGGGCAACTAAGGTCAGCAAAGGATGTTATTCCATATCAGACGCCAGGCGTTTATAAGATTGACTGTAGCTGTGGTAGTTCTTATATTGGAGAAACCAAACGCACCATAGCGGAAAGGGTCAAAGAACATATCGCGGCGGTCAAAAAACGACAAATAAATAAATCTGCGGTTGCCGAGCATTTGCTAGAGTCAGGACCGAACCACTGGATTGAACTGCATAATCCCAAAGTCCTTTCAACTGAACGTCTTTACTATAGCAGGAAAGTACGTGAAGCGATTGAAATCAGGAAACATCGTAATTTCAATCAAAATGAAGGGCAAGGGATTTCATCTTCGTGGAATCCAGTAATTAGCAAGTGTAAACGTGAGAAAACTTCCCGTCCCATACCATCGGATGTCGTGAGTGTTGTATGTAGGCAGAGTGGCAACCCTAGCGTAAAAGTGACTGATGACAATCAAGTGCGGGTAGTTCGAAAAACTCGTACAGCTAGAAGATGTTGATACAACTCCCAGCCAGTCTACCCGTGACCACGGACGTAATGTCATGTCCGAAACGTCGGGTTAAATATAAAACGTAAGTTTTACGCGATTAAGTCCCGTTTTAATTTAATAATATGAGTGAAGATCGTGTTAGTTTAAATCAATATCTTGGGATTAGTTGTCAAAGCGTACCCCAGGCTGCCATGAGCTGGGATAACACAAGAAGGATGATGACTGGTCTGTTTGTTTGCCCTTCATATCATAAATAAGTCGTCACGTGTGTCTGAATTAATTGTTCGGATCAAATTGTGACCTGGATCATCTGTCAGGGGTTTTATTAGCAGGATTGGCAGAGCCGTTTACCTCGCCGTTTATTACGTGACAAACACGGCCACGTGCGATTTAGGAATTAAATACATCGCTCTTGTTTATTAGTCCTTTGATTTTGGACAAGCAGTTTTTTTTTTTTGATAACTGTGGGGAAATGAAAAGCGTGTACAATGAGTGACTTTACAAAAAGCCTTCAGATTTTAGAGCGATAATATCGGAATAACTCAGTGACTTGAAACTTGATGATGAAACTTTTTATTTCTCTTTTTTGCTATCTACATAAATGTCGTGACGCTTTGGTTACACTGTAATGTCATGTAAACATGTTTTATTCGCACAAAAAGGTTGGGCGCCATTATCAGTGGCCAACAATCAAGCTTAAGGCGCAGACAAATTGAGTAGAACTTCCAAATCGTTTTATTTTCAATGTCAACCTTCTCCGCCACTAACTTTTACGTACAACTAGACCGCAAGATTATGCAGACGCAATTAAGGCGGCGCGATTCCATAGATAATCAAAGGGCATAATTTTGGCCCGCGATTATGTTGAGTGGGGCCTGCGGAAGAGGTGGCCCTCAGGACCGAGGCTCGAGAGCCGGTTTAATTAATGGAACCCTCGGCCCTCTACACGGATTTAATTGGAGGAAATTTGTTGCCGCCTTAAGTGTGTAGCCATGTAGTTATGGTAGAAGTTGGCAGCTCAGGGCTCTTTTTGACGTTCCGATTTCGAAAATAATGAGTCGCAAACAATGAAGGTGTAGGCGACGGAACGACCAACCTCCTGCGCGGCTTGCTGGCAGCCAGGCCGGTATGGATATCGCTGCTAGCGCGCGTCTTTTGTTTTTTGTACATAATTTTTCTCAGTAGGTAACCTACTGTCATGTCAATGAGCGACAAATCTATAATTTTGCACAACTTATAAATTATTGTGTAAATAGCTAATTGTTAGTAAGGTACAGCGGAGGGGGGGAAGAGGATCGAGTATTATAGAGAGTTACAGTCAAAGTAAAATGTGTAATCATAGTGCATAGACTGCCATCTCTCGATACAGGCTTAAAACTTTTGAACTTCAGTTTTGACAATATGGCCCATATTGTTAGCTTGATATGTGTTAAAATGTCAAATATTATACGTATTAGTACCATCTAGCCGAACGTTCCCCAAAGGTGTAACGCCATCTACGCCAGCGTACCTTTTCCTCTTGAGGTACGTTTTTTTCTTAGACTTTATCCGTCTATACGGAGTTACATATGTCTTTGTTTGTACTAAACTTATTCTCTAGTTTCGTCTAAATCGTGTTTGTTACCTGTTTGATTGAGCGCCTACAAAGTGGCGTTTTCGGTAACGCGGAGAGCTTTCGAATTATTCAAAGGACGTGGATTTGAGCTTGATAACATTCAAAGGTCTTGAAATTTGCTTAAATGCCCTCGTGGGTATCAAGTTTATATTAAGGACGGTTATTACAAAACTTGACCGCTAAAATACGAGTACATACTTGATGAGAAATGAGAGAAGTAAGATTTTTATTGATAAAATTATAAGTAATTTGACATGTCACTCCAATAATAAATAATTCTTATTAACTAAATATAGACTAGTATATTGCTAGGCCCAATTAGTGAGTTAGGTACATATTTTTATCTTATACTTAAGTTAATGAGAATAATGAGTTAGTTTATATTTAGAGAGTTTTTTTTGTGAACGTTTATGTTAAAGAAAATCCATTTTAGTTTGACGTAGTAGTTGTATAATAGTTTTCAGATTCATATGAATTCGTTTATTGTGATGACCGGGCTTGTATAATGATTTCTACTCTCTATACAGGGTGAAATAAAAAGAACCGTTCAAGCTTTTCGTAGCGACTTTTGGGGTCATAATGAACAACTTTTTTTATGGGACCAATGCTGAAATCGCGAAAAAAACGGCTTCTCCATAGAAATGAGCGGCATCAAGACAGTCGAGATGTATGAAACACCCAAATTTTTTAAAAGTTGTTCCGTAATAAAAGTTGTTCATTATGACCTCAAAAGTCACTAAGGTACAGCGGGTTAATTCCGACTGAGGGACTTTTTTTGCCATGTTTTACAATGATTGCCATTATCAAATCGAGTCTCCACTGGTTACATAGCACGCGTGTTCAGTGGATACATGTATAACTTAACTTAATATTGTGATAAAAAAATGGATCAGTTATCTTTGCCCCGCTGTACCTTATACAAAGTTTGATCGGTCCTTTTTATTTCAACCTGTATAAAATTATAAAGTAAAATTTACTTTTTAAATTATATGCGGCGTGTCCCAAAAAATAAAAGACTAGCTCATAAAGGGCGTAAATAAAATAAGAGCTTATTAATTTGTTTCTCAACTCCATATTGGGTGTGGCGATAAATTCATATTTGGTGGCTTAGCGTTTCGGGAGGATTTTCCCGCCCTGCGTTTGAATAAATGCCTAATAAATGTATGGTTTCGGATATTCGCTGGTTCCAAATCCTCTACTATAAGCTTGAAACATTTTGTAATCTTAAATTTTACACACATACAATCACGCCTGTATCCCATAAAGGGGTAGGCAGAGCACATAAACTACTCAGGTTTCAGTGCCACTATTGGCAAATAGGGGTTGAAATAAAACAAAATTGTGACATTGCATTGACAGGTTGCCAGCTTCTCGCCTACGCCACAATTTAACCCATATCCCACAGTCGACGACACCCACGGGAAGACAGGGGGAGGTGTAATTCTTAATCTTAAATTTTACATAAGATAAAAGATACAAGACATCTATATATATATATAGTCCTCCTCATCGTTTTCGATGACGGCGACCCTAAATAAGCCTTACGGACGTTTCCTTGCGTGTGCTCTAATGTGGCTGGCCAGGCCGAACTTGGTTTTAAATACTCGCTGGCACGGGTGGCAATAAAGTTCGCCAGCGGAGTTATACGTGTACACGACAAGACATCTACTGGGTCACTGTCGTGCACTGATACTTTTAATATCTTCCTACCTACCTATATAGCGTGAACTTTCAGAAAGGTCTTCAGAGCGCGCCAGACTACAACAAAATCTTTAGGACAAGTCCATTTTACGTAGTTATGCCCGATTTTACCCGAATATCGTACCTAGGCATTTTTAAAATCTCACGGGCAGTGTAACTTTTGGTTTTATTACAATACCTACATTATAATACTCTTTTTTACTCGTCGACTGTAATCTGTCAATTAGGACACCACAGATTAAACTATAAGTGCTAACTTTTCAGTGTTGGATACTCTATGGCAGTTCCGACTCAATTATAATAAGCTCATTATAGTTGACTTTAGTTAACTGTAATAATTTCAAAAATAGAACTTCATACAATTTCTATACTAATTTGCGATACCTGGCAAATTTTCCTGCATTTGAAACACATTTTTTTTTATCGTCGCGTTATTTTATTTTTATTTATTTTATTTTATTATGAAACAAACAGTCATCCAATGAAATAAGGTCACAACATGTTTTCTTAATTTTAGACTTACAGTTTCCAATATTGGTTTAAAGTTATTAATTATACAATGTGGCACGAGAATAACAATGTGATATACAATTTAAATGATTATCTTAATGATAATCTAACTAGCATAAATTGTGAATGTTCAAATTTCAAAAGTGTCTTTAGTGTAGTAAAGAGTGAAATCCTAATTACTCGTAATTGGGTTTTTTGAATACATTTTTTAATGAGCCTAAGGTTATATTAAAAATGTCTACATTTCTTACTACGTTATTTTCATTATATAATGTACATGCACGCTTAATAAACATATTTTTCGAATAATTTGTTCTACTACGAGGGATGGAAAATAGATGTTTATGTTTAACATGACATCGGCGTTCTCTACTACCAGGAACTCTAATACAAATTTCTTCTAATAAGTTAGGGGCATCTAATTGACTATTTATTAATTTATACAACAGAACTGAATCCACACAGTCTCGTCGACACTCAAGAGATTGCATTTTATGGCGATTTAATGACTCTGTATAACCTTTGTATTCATTGCCACATTTATAGTCAAGGTGTTTTAAAAACTTCTTCTGTAATCTCTCTATTCTCTCAATATGAACACTATATTGGGGTTTCCATACTGCACATGCAAACTCCAGTCGACTACGTACATAACTATTATAGAGAACTTTAAGAGTTAAACTATTCTTAAACGGTTTACCTATACGCAATATCATACCTAATTGTTTAAAAGATTTAGACAAAATGGAATCAATATGAGGCAAGAAAGTCAGTTTGTCATCCATAATGACCCCAAGATCACGAATCTCCTTCACTCTTACTAAATCCCTATTACATAATTTATAATTAAAATGTGTAGGTATTTTTTTCCTTGAAAAAGTAATTGCATTACATTTGTCAGGGTTTAAAAATAAATTGTTATGTTTACAGAAGGTCTCGAAGTTATTCAGATCTTTTTGCAAGAGCTCGCAATCTGTACCACTACGAATAACTTTATAAATTTTTGCGTCATCCGCATAAAGAAGAACCTGTGAGTGGGAGACGGATTTAACTATATCATTTACATATAATGAAAATAATAAAGGACCCAAATGTGATCCTTGGGGCACACCAGAACTTACGCATTTACTATGAGAGGTAAACCCTGAGACTACTACTGACTGTGTGCGATTTTCCACGTACGATTTTAACCATCGAAACAGATCACCGTGTATACCGAGCTCCCAAAGCTTACACAATAAGGTATAATGACATATTTTGTCAAATGCTTTGGCGAAGTCGGTATACACGGCATCAACTGAGAAACCATCATCCATAGCCTGCAGGATATCATTAGTAAAAGTCAACAAATTTGTGTCAACCGAACGACCTTTGTAAAAACCGTGTTGATTGGGTACAATATGGTGTCGAAATACAGCAGCTAACTGATCAGTAACCATTTTTTCCAACAGTTTGCTAAACTGACATAATTTTGATATGGGCCGATATTTTTCAATATCACGACTAACTGGACCTTTCGGCACAGGGGTTATCCATGCTTTTTTCCAAATATCGGGGACGTAGCCTTCCTCAATAGATTTCTTAAAAATTATAGCAATCGGGGCTGCTAAAGCAGAGGAACAACATTTGATAAGTAATGGATGTACTCCATCAGGCCCTGCACCCTTGTGTGTATTAACAGATTGAAGATATCTCTTTAAAACATTTTCGTTGATTTCAATTGAATTATCGTATCGCCAATTATCGGCCAATCAGAGACGTTATTACAAACAATTGGTTGTTAGGTAATTCGATGTTGATACAACGATGAACGACGCCATTAACATTAATTTTAACTTGAATGATGATATTTCCGTCCATTGATGATGAAGATGATGACTCGTAGAAAAAGTATAATTAAGCTTTTCACTCTCGTACCGTACTATTAGGCCACTCAGCAAGGTTCGTGGCTTAAACATGGTACTCGACTGAAAAGCTTTGTATTATATCACGATTGTATAAAATACTATTATTACACACCTCACATAGTTTACTTTTATTAATTAACCGTTTCGAGGAAATGTACTTTTTCTGTATTATTGTACGACCGGTATGGCCTAGCGCGTAGTGACTCTGCCTGCTAAGTCGCGATCCTGTGTTTGGATTCCGGGAAGGGCATTTATGTGATGAGCACAGATATTTTGTTCCTTAGTCATGAATATTTTCTAAGTATATTAAGTATTTGTATATTATATCATTGTCTGAGTACCTTCAACACAAGCTATTTTATTGAGCTTTAGCGTGAGATTCAGTCAGTCTGTGTAAGAATGCCCTATAATATTTATTTATTAGCTAAACTGTAAAATGAATTGTCGCCTGCGGCATTTCTGGACCGATACGACCCAAACCTTCAAGAATAGAGCGTACCTACACTACACCCAGCTTAAAAGGAAGGCAACGCACCTCCAACACTTCAGGTGTTTTGGGTGTCCATAGGCGGCAGTGATCGTTTGCCACCAGGCGACTCGTCTGCTCGTTTGCCTTCTCTCAAAGAAAGTTTATGCTATCGAGATTCTAAAAGCACACATAGTACGGGCTCAGCTGTCTGCTAGTTTCCCTCCTATCTCAAAAAAAGTTTATGCTATCGAGATTCTAAAACTTCAAGCACACATAGTAGAGGATAAGGTAGAATTAATGTAGTAATAATTCTCTGTTTAACGCGCAGTTGTCGGTGTAATGATTTCATTTCGCCGGTTGATTGTTCCGGTAATGGAGTGACGTTAATTGATTTAATGATTACAAGAGTTAATTAATCGATCTAGAGGTACTTCAGTAATGGAAATCATGTGTTTATCAGAAAGTTTAATTACCCAGAACATATGTGATTATTAATTATTTGAAAATTTATAGACTAGTATAATTTACAATTTATGCTGAAATCGTGAATTCCCAATTTACATTATGATGTTACTTTAACATAAATTGAATACCTTCTGCGGTCGGATCTGTCTAATGCCATGTTATTATTAACCATACAAATGTTTCACTAGTTTGTAAAATACCGAATAATTATAATATGTCAAGTTGGCAGAACACTCCTCAGAATAAAAAAAACACTCCTGACTTGTTTGTGATAGCAAAGACATATGTAACTCCGTATAGACGGATAAGGTCTAAGAAAAAAACTTATCTCAAAGCCATAGAGGAAAAGATACGGTGGCCTAGATGGTGTTACACCTTTGGGGAACGCTCGGCTAGATGGCATTAATATTTGACATTTTAACAAATATCATGCTAACAATATGGACAAATTGTCAAAACTGAGGTTCAATAGTTTTAAGCTTGTGTCGAGATATGGCAGTCTATGCACCGTGATTACGCATTTTACTTTGACAGAAACTCTCTATAATACTCAATCCTCTTTGGTGATAGTAAAAATACCTATTTAAAAAAAAAACTTCAAGGTAAATTTAATGTTAAGACATCCCGCTCTATTCATGAATCAGATTGAGCTCCAATTGAATAAGTGATCACCTAAATACTGTCCATGGATTAGTGGTACGTATTAGCCGACGTGCCTCATTACCGCGCCCCTTACCCAATCACATCACGTTTTTCAATCACGCGTCTCGCATCCACCTCGAAATCTCGACGCCGCACTACATCCCGGAATGACGGAGGGCAAATCCGGGGCTCTCCCGCGGTCATGCGTCATGTCTGGCGTCACTTTTTCCCGGGCTCCCGTCACGGCTCGGCCCTGCGTCACGATTGACGGGCTAAGCCGGTTTTTGCCCGGATATTTTGTTGGTCAATTGTAATCAGATTTAGTTTTGGGTAGTGGCCAGTTCGGAGAGTCTTTAGTTTGGGATTACGATTGAGAATTTAGTGGGACTAATATCTTTATTTCAGAAATGGGACTTGTTTGACCAAACGATGTTTTTAACAGTTATTCCATATAATAATTGACCTGTCTGTTTTTATTGCATTGTTCAATTTAGATACTTTAAAAATTTCAAAACTAAAAACAATTGCTTAAGGCACTGGTCCCACCGCGAGTTATTAAGCTATGAGCTATCGGCTATAAAAACGAACAAACGATAAGCACTTTCGTGCAAATAAAAGAGACACGGCGATTTTGATAGCTCATCGCTGCTCGAGTAACAATAAACATCGCCGTGTATATTTTTTTACACATCTTTTGTTCATTTTTATAGCCGATAGCTCATAGCTTACTAGCTCGACCAGTGCCTGAGGCTGGCTACCGCTTCTAAAGCTGTTTAAAATTACAAGGTTTCCGAATAACATTTCGAATAATTATTTTGTATTCCTTTGCGTTTGTCCTAAGCTATTAGCGTTTATTGCCTATCAACAAGTGTTATTTGGCTTTAAAACATCTGCCAGTCCTCATCATAAGCTTCAGTAGATAAGTCTTTCATCCTACTGTTTAGTTTACTAAAATTAAATTTCAAACTCTCTTTGAGCCTTAAAGAATCAGCAATTCCCGTTAAGTTTGTACATTTGGATCACGTCTCCGATTTTGATAAAAATTGGTAGACTGATAGAGTCCATGATGCTGAGCAAGATCCACTAGGTTTCCCAAAATGTCCTATGTAGTTTGTATGAAACCTTCCTTTTTTGTTACCAGATTCCTATACATTTTCGGTAACAAAAAAGGAAAGTTTCATACAATCAACCTAGGACATTTTGGGAAACCTATTGGATCTTGCTCAGCATCATGGACTCTATCAGCCTACCAATTTTTATCAAAATCGGAGACGTGATCCAAATGTACAAACTAAACGGGAATTGCTCGAATAATAAATTGTTAACAAACAATTTCCAACTGCGCTAACTGTTCGAACAATCAATAAAATACTGAAACATTCCGTGAACTGCGAAAGTTTAACCGCTTTTTATTGCAAATTTAATATTTGAGGTGAAAATACTCATAATTTGGAGCTCAAAATCGTACGTATGAACAATTTGCATTTGCGCTACACGGACACAATTCACACACACATGTGTGACATACGCGTAGTCGCGTACACTTACACAGCTCACAGCTTTGACCAAAAAGGTATTCATTGCAAAAACAGGAAAGGCGCGCACGATTGAGCACGGCACATATATTAAAACAGTGTTCATTACGCATTGAGCGGCAATAACGTAGCGAATTAAGTCCTCCGGCTAATGGGCGTAATGAAGACGAATGGCGCTTTCGTTCGGCGATAATGCGAATTAGTTGGTGTTGGCTACGGGGCGCTTGAAAATATGCTTGTTTTTGCGAATGCGAGTTTTGGAAGCTATCTCTTAGCGGATTATAATTTATTCTGTGATTTATACTCGGTAATTAAAGGGATCTATTATTGTTTTGTATCAGATTGCTGTTTCGCTTTTCCTTTGGTCCTTTGACAGTATGAGTAGGTACCAATATCAAGGGTTTTGTGACTCAATCAATTTCGTATGTGAAATCGTATAACTCAACCTCGTATCCCAGACCAAATATGCGATAAAAACGACTGTGATACAAGTTTGAGTGAGAATCACACTTTTCATTTTGGCATTTTTTTTAGTTTTTATGTAGGTTAATATATAATATATAAAAAAATGCGTTATACCTAGGTGTAGCTGAAAAGCTTTGTTTTTGGCTTCATATTACACGGACTATTCTCTCCAACCTATGAATACTTTTTTAATAAAATACTATATTCCTGTACAATAGAAAAGCTCTCACTGAAAATGAATATCACTATACACCGGATCAAATTTCAATTAGCTTAAAGACTAGTACGCTTCATTGATTACTCTCTGATTGGCTGACCACTGTTTTAAATTGTCGGGCTTAATGCGGTTCGCGAAGCTTTAGATAATAGTTATATTATGGAGCTATAGAAAACTTATACTAGTAGACTTTAATAGCCGTCCAACGCCTACTTTGGAAACTGGAGCTATAGAAAATCCCGGTAAGGGCATTTATTTGTGTGATGAGCACAGATTTCTATGTATATAAGTATGTATTTATCTATTAGAGTATTTAATAGCCGTCCAACGCACTACTTTAGTTTGGGGCTACGTTGACTGTGTTAGAAATATTTATTTATTTATTTAAATTACAATAATTGACGTTAACTTTAGAAGAAAGAACTAGTCCACTAAATTGTCAGTAGATACGGTCAACTAATTTCACACGTAGGCCACTCTAGAACCATGTCTTAATTATACCGCGCTTTATCTGCCATGGAAGTCACTGTTGATGCTTATTGTGAGAAGGTTCTACATCTACAGTGGCCTATGATTAAAATTAATTGAACACTTTAAAGAATTAACTTCTTAGGATTCAAGGATTATCATCATTATCTTCTTTCTTCGGAAAACGCTCCTGCCATCTACACTCCTTGACAAATATGACCTCGGTTCCTTTAAAATACGAGTGAATGGGCTATTACTGAAGTGGTTCTCTCAGAAGACTAAGGGCTAAAATTAGTGTATAAAAAACCCCTGTAGTAGCTACCCGAAGGCCTGCAGATTCTCATGTTAATTTGTCCTTATTTTTTATCATAGTAAATCTATATTATCTTCATATTACGTGTAAGTGTCTAAGATAAGCTTACTATTATTTGATAAACCCAATTTTCCAGTAGAAAAATGCAGCAAACCAAGAAAAATATTTTTATTTACCATCAATGTTATTTGTAGAACCAAAGAGGATCGAGTATTATGGAGAGTGACTGTCGAACTAAAATGTATAATCACAGTTAGTGATGTGCAAGTTGCGGAAACTTTCCAAAAAAATCTTAAATTTCTTGGAAATTTCAGGAAACTTTCACGAAAAATAAAGGGAATATAAATTTATGAAATGGAAATTTTCCACCCATACAATTGTCCACACAAAGTATGGAAAGTTTCCGAAGGTTTCCTATGTGAAAATTTCAGAATTTTGGAAACTTTCCGTCGGCACATCAGTAATCACAGTGCATAGACTGCCATCTCTTGACACAGGCTTGAAACTTTTGAACCTCAGTTTTGACAATTTCGCCCATATTCTTAGCTTGATATGTTTTAAAATGTCATAATATATTAATATTAGCGCCATCTAGCTGAGCGTACCCCAAAGGTGTAATGCCATCTAGGTCACCGTACCTTTTTCTGTATGGTACTGAGGTATGTTTTTATCTGTCTATACGGAGTTATATGTATATGTATTTGGTAGAACTGAACAATGTAATATTATATTGTCGTTTATGCCGTTCTACTCTAAACTAGTAACCAGCGCAACAAGTGCTTTAAAGGTAATTCCAAAGTCGCTCGGCTCGGTAAATTTTACTGCGAGCTTAGAGCGAGGACTAGTTTAGTCGTTTCATCAATACGGTTACACTATTTCTATTAAGGCTAACTATATTATGGTGCGGGCAGGGTGTGCTTTAATTTTGATTGAAAGCGTATTAAGTGGACTTAGGGATGATTGTAGAGACTTTCGCTTGCATAAGAGTAGTCAAGGTGCGCATAGCAGACGGAGAATATACCCGACCACTCCAACGCTACGAGCGTTAGAATTTCAAACGGACGCATATTAAAATTTATATTTTTATGAAAAACGTTTCGTTAGTTTCCTACAGACTTAATAACTTGTTTTTGGCTATGCAATCCTCTTTAGGGTTTTCATGTCAACCTGTATATTCGGAAATGTTTTACCTCTAGCAAATTAAAAAAAACAACAAATGAAATAAATAACCGCTATCGTGCTTTTTAGCAAACGGGCAATCAATATTGTACCTATCTATATTTTTAAGATATGTACAGACTAAGGAATTAACGTTTAGAACCCATTAAACGTGTGAAGAAGCATTAAATTAAGCATAAGGAAGTGCTCCCAAGGTAAGTGTCAAAGACTATCCAGCACTGAAAAGTCAGCACGTATAGTTTAGTCTGTGGTGTCCTAATTGACAGATTAAAGTCGACGAGTAGAAAAAAACTACATAATATAAAACATTCCATTAAAATGTCTCTTAAAATCACATCCTACTTAAATAAAACGGCTTTTATCCTATTTCCGCTCAGCATTCAGCGTTGATAAACGACCTCTAGCGGCTATCAAACGCAGACACCAGTTACTGGCACCTGATTTTAAAGGCCTTTGGAATCAATGGATCATTAATTTGTATTTAGATGTAATGGTTTTTGCCAGGGACTTCTATTACGTAAAATTTTATTTGTACTTAGGTATATAATTTTTTGTCTTAATTCTGTCGCGCGATTAAAAGTAGGTATGTTCATGTTGTTTATCTTCTTCTTCAACCTAGCGTTTTTCCGGCCTAGCGCCAGGGTCCGCTTCTCCACTTTGCCCGGTCTTCGATGTTCATATTGTTTATATCAAATTTTGTTTAAACAGTTAAAAAGAGATCAAGAATGCGATTAAACTAGCACGACGCTGCGGTAAGCATGAGCTGAAAATTACAATGATGTAATTTTCTATACATTCTATGACCGTAATTCGACCGTATGTGATGGATGAGCGCTGCGTTTATTGAGTAAAACAACCGCGCGCTTTATAGTATTTTATGCAACTGGTGGTTAAAAGAGGTCAAAAAAGGTGTGTGGCGTGGGTAACAATTTGAAGCGAAACGAGCATTTTTTGACTCAATTAAACACCGTTGCATACAATACTTTTTCTACGACCAAGCACTTACTTTGAAAGAAAATTATAAATTCAACAAATACCTACTTTCAGTCACCTTAGTTATCTACCTCTAGTGGACTACCTACCATTTTGAATATGCAGTTTGAGTGCAAACATTAAAATAAAACTGTCTATGGTATGGCTCTCTGAAGCCTGGCCACTAAGACGAATCGAGCCGCGTCGAATCGAGTTCTCATACATTTGAATTCGATTCGACGCGTCGCCAATGAACGCAGCAGAAAACGAACAAGACTCAACTCTGCGAATGCCAGGCTTTATCTGACATTCTACGGTTGGCAACAATGTATTTCATACAATATTTTAATTTTCTACGATGAAGTGATTGGTTTGTTAAGTTGGTAGCAATGTATTACAGAACTTTAACAGCTATATCGTGCTACTGCTACAAAATGTTTTCAGGGTATAGACTAGATAGACTTGTCCTGACATCTTTTATGTAGGGTTTTAAAGTTCTATGCACGACCTTGTAACTCACGAATAACAAACAGTACGGGAGTAGAAAAAATATTACACTTGCTATGATGATCAAAACTGTCATAAATTTTCAATTGTTATTTATTATTTAATATTTTACACACTTAATTATCTTAAAGGGTAGGTAAGCGTTTTTTTTGAGAAAAGTCGGTGGGCGTAACTGCCGGTCAAGTTGAATCAAACAATACTTAGTTACGTATTGTTTCATGTGTTACAAATGACAACAAACAACAAAAAACGAAAAACTGGCCTTGTACGCACCAAAACGGAAAAGCAATAGAGAACTAGGTACGATACGCTGCGGATCTTTGACTAGGCCGGCAGAAGCTTCGTTAATTCGGAGCAAAGACATATAGGTATAACTCCGTATAGACAGATAAAGTCTAAGAAAAAAACGTACGTCAGTACCATACAGAAAAAGGTACGGTGGCCTAGATGGCATTACACCTTTGGGGTACGCTCAGCTAGATGGCGCTAATATTAATATTTGACATTTTAACACATATCAAGCTAAGAATATGGCCCAAATTGTCAAAACTGAGGTTCAAAAGTTTTAAGCCTGTGTCAAGAAATGGCAGTCTATGCACTGTGATTACACATTTTACTTCGACAGTAACTCTCTATAATACTCGATCCTCTTTGATTCGGAGCGATAAAATCGTACTATGTAAATTAACTTTAAAATGCTTTCCAATATTATGCATATTTAATACTGGTCACACTACACTGGCCTCGAATACTCTTGCGGGGTTGTCTAATGATCACGTGAGCCAGATCTGGCGGCGAGCCAGTGCACTCAATTAATACAGTAATCATCGCGACAGTACACGGACCGAGTACTGATTTCAATTTTAGCCTTTTATGACCCGATTAATTTTTTTACACAGTATATTGATAAACGTGCGAAAAAGAGGAAGCTCGAAACGAGGGGCGATAAATTAAAACACTACTGAAGGGAGTATCTTAAATTGACACGAGTTACGAAGTGTATCGTACGACGTTTTTCAGTAGGTACAAATGACCCTCCGAAGTGTATACGTGTCATATGTTGTTAACATAAGTAAATAAAATTAATAAGTGATCGCATTTAGAATTAAATATACATATTGTACGCCTCCCTGAGGCAGGACATGAAGACCATTGTACATTAGACTAACATCTCTGTAACTCATTTTCAACAATAAATATCTTGATTGATTGATTGATTGATTGATTGAAGTTTCGACCTGACAAGAAATGAACCACTTCTCGCGCTAAAGCGTAAATAAAACACCATCTGTACTGAAAACATACATACAATAACGCCTATATCCCATAAAGAGGAGGCAGAACATATGAAACTACTCAAGATTCAGTGGCACTCTTGACAAATAAGGGGTTAAAGGAAAAAAAAAAGAGGTTCGGGCCACGCCTCAGGGTTCCGTAGTTTTTCGTATTTTTCTCAAAAACTACTGAACCTATCAAGTTCAAAACAATTTTCCTAAAAGTATTTATAAAGTTCTACTTTTGTGATTTTTTTCATATTTTTTAAACATATGGTTCAAAAGTTAGAGGGGGGGACGCACTTTTTTTCCTTTAGGAGTGATTATTTCCGAAAATATTAATATTATCAAAAAACGGTCTGAGTAAACCCTTATTCATTTTTAAATACCTATCCAACAATATATCACACGTTGGGGTTGGAATGAAAAAAAATATCAGCCCCCACTTTACATGTAGGGGGTACCTAATAAAACATTTTTTTCCATTTTTTATTTTTGCACTTTGTTGGCGTGATTGATATACGTATTGGTACCAAATTTCAGCTTTCTAGTGCTTACGGTTACTGAGATTATCCGCGGACGGACGGACGGACGGACGGACACCACACGGAGCATTAAAGGACATGAATACCATAATATATCCTACAATTTAATCACAGTCGACTTCTATCGGAGGTGTCAATGCCGTAATTGAAGTTTTTATTTAGTACTGTCATGTTCGATCCATATTTTATCTGTCACTTAAGTTTATATAATGCTTGATAGTAATTTTAGTAATGTTTTTACTGATAAAATGTATAATGTCACTGCACGTTTTGATATTTATCTTAAAATATATAGTATTACAACAGAAATAATCCAGAACGTTATTGATTAAACGAATTAGAAAGGGACTAGTTGGCATTACTAATTGTAATTTTCCAAGTTTAGAGAGTAAATCCAATAACTCTGTTTAATTGTTTGACGAACTCTATATTTTACTGAATAATCGTCTCCCTAGACGATAAAAGTTTTGAAATGTTGAAAGGTATTTTAGAAAAGCTATTAAAACTTAGAATTTCACCAAAAAAATTTGCAGATAATGTAAAAGAAAACTTGTAACTACTGACAAAGAAAAAATAATTTTGTAAAAATGGCTCTGTCATATGGAAAAACGAATTAACATAAAACTATGAGCCTTTATGAATACGGAACCTTATAGCAGAGCTAGTTAAATCGTGTTTATTACAGTATTTCTATTTTTTTTTATAAAAATCTAAAAATAACGCTATATAAACACAAATATTTGCCATTTACTTTATAATGAAAATATAACATAAATATAAAAATATAGCATAACATCTTACAACTATATGGCTATAGATACCTTTAAACCGGACCATTAAAAATCCAATTTGCATAGAAAAAATATCCCAGCGAATGCACTTAAAACTAAAAAAAACGCTAACAATAGCATTGCAGATTGGTCTCGACTAGATAACGAGTGTCGTTAATTGTCGTTGGCCACGCGCCAGCACCTGCATTATGGAATCAAATCAATTCTCATAGCTTTCATTAAAATTGTCAGGCATTTTTGGAGTGGTGTGAATAAAAGATTGGTGTTCAAGTGAATGGTGATAAAGGGGGGTTTTAAAAGGTGTGATATTTTTTAAAAATACATTGTCAAATAATGGAATAAATTGGTTATCTACGGTTATTGTTATTTTTATACGAAGTTTATTACTGATTTAAAGTGATATAAACATTTTTAATTGTTTTTGATTTCGTGTACCTACACAATATGAATTCCAAAGTTTTACGTTATCCTTTAAAATCTTGGCCTATTGTTGTTACTTGCAGAAAATTGCAACGTAATTAGAACACTTATTTTTCTTTTCGGTTATTCTGACTCCTCTAAGTGACGATTTTATTGCTATTTTGACTTCAAAATTTGTACCGTGAGTTTTGATGTTTTAGAAAATCTTAATCGATAGCGTTAACACCACAGAAAGTGATATTACATGGAGAAAGTAAGAAGAAGACGATTACTAACTAGAACCGAAATTACACATTTTTTCTATGACGTTACGCGAGTAATGAATTCTAAAACGTGATTGCGTGAAATATATTAATTTCTTTTAATACAATATTCTCACAGACCACTAGCAACCAGCTAAACCAATATACAAGTTAACGAGACAATACCTGCACAAAGTTTACATCGCTCACTTTACGGCCATTCTTAACTCTTGATGGCTATCGTAAAGATTACGATGACAACTTACTGCGCGCGGCGCAGCTTACTACAGTGAGTTCACTTAAATATGGATAATAGATTATTGTGCTTGGCTTAGTGAGGTCGTAGCTTGCATGGTAAAGCACGACGAACTCTGGTAGGATCAACTCAAGCAAAAGTGACTCCGCAGAGCTGCTGGCCACCCCAGGAGTCAATGCATATTTGTGATCGATGCGGCAGGAAATGCTGACAGGCCATTGGCTTGTAAATCTATCGCAGCCGATGTATATAAGCATAAATTAAATATAACAAGATCATACCATCCCGTACATTAAAATGCGACCGCCTAAGACCGCGCTTACACTCCACCACACATAGATGGCGCCACAAAAAAAATGTCTTTTAGCTTTCGATTATACTTGTAGATGGCGTTAAGTGTCACTTTTGACATAGATTTACGGCTCGGAATTGACACTTAATGCCAATCTACAAATAATCGGTGGCAACAAGGCATTTTTTGTGGCGCCATCTATGTGTGGTGGAGTGTAAGCGCGTTTGTAGGCGCATTTTAATGTATGGGATGGTATGATCTTGTTATATTTAATTTATGATATAGGCTGCCTCCTCAGTATACCTCCTTAGACATCGCAACTATCATCTGCACAGATGCTGTAGCCAATGAGGATGATGACTAGTGAGGACGCTGTTATGAGGACCTAAGATACCATTCCCAAGGTTCAAAATAGGGTGAACTGCAGTACAATTATTAAGTTAGTCATAAATAAATGCCAGAAAAAAAGCACGTAAAACCTATTTTATAACTGGAAGTCGATGTGAGGAAGACCATTCTTTCAGCGCTTTTTAACAAAGTATTATACACAAAGTCCACTTTGAGAAAGTCAGTAGAAGAAATAAAATAAATCTCTTTCGGGCTTCAATAAAAAATCAAATTATTTTCATAGAAAATACTAAGTAACCCAATATTGGTAGCTTTATAAACCAAAATAAATATCATATTCATATATAAAAATTAAAAAAAAAAAAACGATCAAGGTTCACAAATTCACAAATCCGGCTCTTGGTATGGAGGCTTTCTTCGTTTTTCTTTATATAGGTAATTATGGTATTTATGTCGGCTCTTTCTGACTATGTCAGAGTGAACACCTAAAGTTACGTACATGACATGTGACTCTTTTCTGCAATAAGTTATATAAGCTAATATTAATAAAGAAATGTGTCTACGCCGCACTAAGCTGCGACCTGGTTTTATCCGGCAGTTGGTCTTAATGCGCCTATAAGTGGAATCATTCCGCTGCCTCTCCCGTGTCTGTTAATATTTTATAGGCATTTCCGAAATGAATGGCGGCCTTTATACCGCTCTTTGCCGTGGGAAGATGACCGTAATGCACTCGTTTTATTGGGGAGTCGTTTGCAGTTGTATTTTGAGTACTTTACACTGGTATCTTACAGTACTACTTTTTGTAGATCGGAAATACTGTAAATGAAGGTTCTTTAGATTAAATAGGTACAATTTATTTCTCTAAGAAACTACCGTCTTAACTTTTACCGTTGTCGAGTTATTAAGAAAATAAAAATAGTTATTGAACACGTGTGTGACAGCCTTTAACACTTCATAATGTTATTTATTTGTTTTGACACGTGCCGTCAATCACTTGACACTAACTTGAATGTTATTCTTAACACTTTCGCTACCAAGAACCCGACTGTCGGGCACACCGCTCGTAGAAGCGTAGCCGATTACATGGTTTTCCCCGTATGTAGCGAAAATGTCGTAGCGCCGCGTAGAGCCCGGTTTCGAAAGTGTTAAGGGTCTCTCACACTAATTAATTCATTTATTTATTATGTATGAAAACGACGAATTTTTTTAAATAGAGTACGGTGATAATAATTCGAAACTTATTTTTGTTTCAGGTACGTAAATAAACTCAGGATGTAACGAGTATATTAGCCATTTTGTGTGAGTATTATGTTGGTATGAATTACGTTTGTGTAATGAAAACCGGAAGGATGGCTTATCACCGCCTCAGTTTCCGGTGGTGGGGACCGGAAGCTTATCATAGTTCCTACATCAGGCCTGGGTAGGTTTGAGGACAATATCGAAACGGTCACTAAACATGCAACATTATAAATAATAAATAAATATTATAGGACATTCTTAAACAGATTGACTGAGTCCCACGGTAAGCTCAAGAAGGCTTGTGTTGTACTACTCAGACAACGATTTTTTTTTAGCCTGCGTTAGTGTCCCACTGCTGGGCAAAGGCCTCCCCTCTCTTCCTCCACTCGACCCTATCACTCACATTTCCTCACCAGTTAACCACCACGATATATTTAATATACTAATACTCAGGAACAAAAATATCTGTGCTCATCGCACAAATTAACTTAAAACTAGTGAAGGTATGCTGAGGCGGATTGGACCCGTAAGAAAAATCAGTTGATATATCTGAAATTCATTTTTCTGAGTCTGTGTCATCAACCATAAGAAATATTTTAATTGTAATAAATTTTCAGTCTGAACGTTTCTTTGCCCTGTGATACGATGTGCTTCGCAAATGAATGTTGTTTCATTTTAAATGCAAAACAAAATCAACTCACCCTCTTCATCAAACTAATATATCTACTCCTAAATATGTTTAAATTGTAAAGAGATAAATCATGTAATTTTGTTATATCCTAACCACAGAAATAAAATTTTGAAAAAACCCCCGACCACGACATAGTAGACCGATTTTCATAAAACATGGCTAAGAACACTCCCGACTAACTCAGCTTTCAGACAAAAAAAAAAACTAAATCCAAATCGGTTCATCCGTTCGGGAGCTACGATGCCACAGACAGACACACACACAGACAGACAAACACACAAACAGACACGTCAAACTTATAACACCCCTTCGTTTTTGCGTCGGGGGATAAAAACTAAACATTACTGGCATGGCAATACGTACAAAAGGCACGTGTCATCGTAAAACACGATCTGTACCTAATTTGCAATCTATTACGTAAACATTAAAATCCCATCCCATGTCCCATTGGACAACACTTAGTTATACCTCCGATTAAACCAATACAGAATCCTTAATGAAAACCCTTCAGAGACCTGTGATTTGTTCAATTTTGGAATTCCACACACTCGCTCATACGTTCACGAAGAGAAAAGGATGGCAATAGAAATTTTGGATCGATTTTGCAACCGGAATCGGCCAGCGGAAATGAATTCCTAAACTTACGATACCAATTTGCTGTAAGCGGGTCGGCCGTACACCTTTTTGTGTTGGGACTTATTGGGAAAAGGTTCAAATGTATTTTATTTTAAACGTGATTTTAAGGTTTATTTTTAACAAGCAGAAACGTCTGCTAACGATTCTAAACATTTTTAACCGACTTCAAAAAAGGAGGAGGTTCTCAATTCGACTGAATGTTTTTTTTTTTTATTTTTTTTTTGTATGTATGTTACTCGATATCTCCGAGAATTGTGGACCGATTTTCAAAATTTTTTTTTTGATCGAACGGGTATAACCCCGAGATGGTCCCATTGGCACCAAGTCGGGGTCTGATGATGGGATCTTGGAGAAATCGAGGGAACTCTTCAAATGTTATAGGCACATGTAATGTTTTTAATGTATTTTTCAAAGGTACACCAGTATTTACGCCTGATGGTAATAATTTTATGTGGCTGAGCTGATGATGGAAGGTCAACTCCTCAATGGTTAGGAGTTAAAGGATAATTCTTTCACTACTGTACATATATTCGGATTGATACATATAATATCAATAGGGACCACTAAAAATCAACAAATAAATAAACTTTTTAACAAAAAATAAAACCGCCTTCAAAAAAAGCGCGTTACAAAACACGTAGAAACTAAAAAGCAAAAAATAATAAACCTTTGAATTCAGATTTCTTATCGTATTGCAATAATCTAAACATCCAAATTATAAACAAATCAATTATTTTTGGAGTCGGGGCCAGCCTGAGTATGGCTGGGTGGGGCCAAACAGGCAATATAGCAAAGCGACGAACAGGTCTGGCACCGACTACAAAATAATTGATTTGTTTATAATTTGGATGTTTAGATTATTGCAATACGATAAGAAATCTGAATTCAAAGGTTTATTATTTTTTGCTTTTTAGTTTCTACGTGTTTTGTAACGCGCTTTTTTTTGAAGGCGGTTTTATTTTTTGTTAAAAAGTTTTTATATTAAAGGAAAAAATGGAAAAATTTACGCTTCCGGCGGGACTTGAACCCGCATCATTTGCAATCCGTGCAAGGCTCTTAACCAATTCCGATTTTCAATGTCCGGCGCGGCTTCCGTAGCTCAATTGGTTAAGAGCCTTGCACGGATTGCAAATGATGCGGGTTCAAGTCCCGCCGGAAGCGTAAATTTTTCCATTTTTTCCTTTAATATAAAAGTGATTTTAAGGTTAATTGTTCTGGTATTTTATCATGAAATGCCAGAACAATTAAGCTTAAACACGACGGTCATCTCATTTTTATCAAAATTATTACTAAATTACTTTAGGAGCTATATAAGCGACCATTGCTGATCTATTGGTGTCTTCCAAATGACTTTACGATTATTTCAGTTTTAAGTAGGTATGTCTTTTTAAAATAGATTTTATACGAAGTAAAAAAGTATGAAGTGAACATTTTAGGGATTTTACAAAATAAATGTTATAAATAGCAATTGATTTCTCTTTAATACATGTATGTTATGTCTCGTATTCAGATCGTTAATGACATCGTAAAATTATAACACAGGTACTTTATAAGTCTGCTATACTGTCTTATTAAATAAACTGACACGGTCAAAGATTTTACATTTCACAAATCTTTGGGTACTTTGTTAATATTTTTACAACTCCTATAAAAGAGTTTTGTATGTCCGACCCCAAAGCCTTAGGGCTATTTAAAGCAACCCGATGGGGTAAGCGCGCTTCCAAAACTTTTTTACACTCTCGTCACGCCACGCCGAAGATGAAAAGAAAAACTCAATGACGTAAACAAGAAACGTGCTCAAACGAAACAGAATTATTAGAAACAAGAAAATCCATTATTTCGTAACGTTTGAAACGTCATTCTGCAACAAAGGGAAACAATTTACACCGCCAGTGCGGATTGAACCAGTCGAGAAATTAATTTGGAACTCATTTGTATGCCTTAATTATTTTGCCGAGTGTCGGGAAAAGTTGTTTTGGCCGCGGATTCGGCGAGTGTAGTGCAAACTGGAGGGACCTTTAATCTAACTCGTCTTGAGTTTGTAATTTGTTTGGTTTAATGAGTAATGGCTGAGTGGGTATTACCCACTGGGTAACGTGTCAATTAGGAGGGAAGTGGGTACAGATGCAGTGCGAAAAAGTTTGCCTTCGTATTTATACGGAAATGTACGAACGTGTCATGCTATTTCAGTCAGTCTCAATACAAGATATACTGACATTGACTGAACTAGCATGACAAATACAAACGTTTCCCGAAAATATGAAGGAAACCCTTTTCGCACTAGGTAAATCTGTACAAGTAACTGCTTTTCCATATAAACTTTGTCCAATTTTGTCTTGGATGTGACTGTATTTTATATGTTTTTACAATAGAAAGCGAGACATATGTGGGTATTTTTGACTTTGTTGTTGTTTTAATAAAATCTATAAGAGTCAGTAACTGAATAGAGGTTTATTCTGTCATTGCTTGTCGAAAACACGAGAAAATTAATACATAACTTATAACATGAAAGTCGCTGGAAGATAATAATATAAATATTAATAATAAATATTATAGGACATTCTTACACAGATTGACTGAGGCCCACGGTAAGCTCAAGAAGGCTTGTGCTGTGGGTACTCAGACAACGATATATATAATATATAAATACTTATATACATAGAAAAGATCCATGACTCAGGAACAAATATCTGTGCTCATCACACTAATAAATGCCCTTACCGGGATTTGAACCCGGGACCGCGGCGCAGCAGGCAGGGTCACTACCGACTGCGTCAGACCGGTCGTCAAATAATAAACTCATGCCCACATGTTATTTATTTTTACACGTGTTTTTTCGTCGTCGTATGTTATACAATGCCAGTATACTCGTATGGTTTCCCTAATATCAATCTCACAATAGTGTACTCTTTACCTACATATAATAATAGTCTACCTACCTATGTACGCTTTGATAAGTTATAATCCTTCTCATGTGACAATGGATCTTATCGCAAATTAGCTTGAGCACAAAATTCAAGCACGCGCAAGCTTAGCCAAACGTATCACGTCTCTCAATAGAACCTTCCAACTGTCCTGAAACTAGGTAGGATCATAGAAAGCCAGGAAACGCCCAAGGCGGACAATCTAGCATGTTGGCTCGCCCCGCTTCGCTCAAAGGTAGGACCCACAGACCACCTCGGCTACTAGACGGGGCAATCAAGCCTACTCAAAGTCACCACACAAGCACAGTATAATAAAGAGTACTATCGTACAGTATGGACACTCCCAGTCCCTGCTAAAAGCGCCGCCCACCCCCTCTCGGTTACCTCACAGTTACCGCCTGTCAAAACGCGAACAGTCGACCTGTCATATCTCACTCATACAAGCATGGTACGCGTTCACCTACACGACCTTATAATGTGTGCTAGGAACGCGCCTCTTTCATATATTTGATCGCCAGTGTCCGAGATGTAACACAAGCCAGACATTATGTTCCTCCGTACTCTATCCCTACTAAAGCCAACCTGAACGTAACATCTTGATTCAGTTGTGTTTAGAAATGTATAAATTGCAGAACATTCTCAAAATTTCCGTAAAATACTGGAAATTTTCATGAGAAATTTCTAATGCAACCTCTTTAAGATAGGGAATTAGGAATGTTTAACGCAATGTTTTGAACAGTTGACGATCGTTTCTTTTGATGTTTGAGTCACACTGGTGTTTATTATCGACTCATCCAGTGTGATAGAAAGTGACACTAAAGTTTGTCAATAAATGTGAAAAGAACAACCTCTAGAACTTTTCATGAGAATATTCGCAATTTTGGAAACTTGTCTCCTGTTCATTGCTAGTTGTGTCAACGTTTACATACAGCACTTCGAATATTAAGAAAAAAACTTTTACAGGTGAATTCGGGCTGTTTGTAATGGTGTAAGATACTACTCAATCGCGCTGCTCAAATCGTGGTATATTGCTCATATTGTGCATATGTCTGGTAACCATGCGCTCTTTGTAAGCGCTCTATAATGCGGCGTGTGTGTACTTGTGTAGTCTGTGGTAGGATCTTACTGTGGGCTTAGCCCTACATATAGGTACTTAGTTTCTATGCCGTTCAGTAATAAAGGGGACAATAGCTATTCAGGCACGGACTTTCGGCGATGGTATGTTTTATGAGAAGGGCGAACTACGTAGAATTAAATTATATTATTAGGGCAGGTTTTAAAATAGACCATAATTATGTCAGAAAAGTTTTTTCGATTCGATGATTATTGGTGATCAAATAAACTAAAAAAAAATATAGTAAAAAATGAAACTTAGTCACATAATTGGGTTGGTTTTTGAGGATATAAGTCTAAATTTATCTGTATATTTTTGCCTATATATTAAATTTTTTGCATATTTGTTATGATGTAACTATCGGGTGATGTCATCGGCAGATTGGTCGGTAGCAGTATCTTGTAGAGACGAGGCCATTTCATAGCACTTTATTTCTTTTTTTGTACTAATGCTTTTCTCTTTTCATCTATGTTTCTTTTATGAAATTTCTATTTTTTCTAAATATGTAAAGCCAAATACTTGCGCCAAAGAGGATCGAATATTATAGAGAGTTACTGTCGAAGTAAAATGTGTAATCACAGTGCATAGACTGCCATCTCTTGACACAGTCTTAAAACTTTTGAACCTCAGTTTTGTCAATTTGGTCCATATTCTTAGCTCGATATGTGTTAAAATGTCAAATATTAATATTAGCGCCATCTAGCTGAGCGTACCCTAAAGGTGTAATGCCATCTAGGCCACCGCACCTTTTCCTGTATGGTACTAAGGTACGTTTTTTTCTTAGACTTTATCTGTCTATACGGAGTTATATGTCTTTGCTTGCGCTTATAAAGACTGATAATAACACGCTGATGAAACTCTATTTATAAGCCGAGTCTGATAATTGGAAGCCTGTTCACTGGGGCGGCGCTGGCGCATCGCCAGAGCGTAAACCGCTGTAATAATGTTGTTAGCACATATTTGTGCAGGGTAGTTTATCTCTCACACCTCAACCTGGCCACAGTATAATAAAGAGTACTATCGTACAGTATGGCCACTCCCTGCTTCTCTCACTGAAACTGCCGCCCACTCGCTCTCGGTTTTTACCTCACAGTTACCACATGTCAAGAACGCGGCCAGTCGAACTGTCATATCTCACTCATACATAGTTAGTACGCGTTCGTCTACACGAGCTTGGACTGTGTGCGTAGGGACGCGCCTCTTTTATATATTTGATCGCCATTGTCCGAGGTGTGACCTGGCCTAGCCAAGATCGATAATCGAAAACTAACGCTGTGGCTTGCGTGGACGACGGGCACGCGACGGCGATGCATGCGACGAAAAGCCTTCGATTTCTGTGAAAGTGTTTTAGGTGGGCGATGTCGATAAACTATGGATGATAGGCGATGCGATGCGACGCGACCAGAGCCACGGCGTATTAAGGCACCATTATTGATTCATGGTCATTAACATTTTCCAATAAGGCCTAGTTTCCCATCGGGTTGGAAGGTCAGATGGCAGTCGCTTTCGTAAAACTAGTGCCTACGTCAAATCTTGGGATTAGTTGTCAAAGCAGACCCCAGGCTCCCATGAGCCGTGGCAAATTCCGGGATAACGCAAGGAGGATGATGATGGTCATTAATATTTTGCGACTCATACCTGATCTTAACACAGATGCCAACAGGAGCTTAGCTGATAATATGCAAGATGGCTACCTAATGATTCTCCGACAATTTTTTAGCCGATTATTGATTCGCCGACAACGATTCGCCGAATGTTATTTAGCCGAATAATCAAACTGTCGCTGTCACTTTTGGTCGAATAACGTTACGTAGAATCTTGGTTCGCATAAAGTTCAGTTCGCTTCTGTGCAAATTATCCGAATTATTATTGGACATTTTTCATTTAGCAAAGTAATATTTTCATTTAGGCCACGTTTTGTCGAATAACGTTTCACATTTTATACATTGTTAAAATAATTTCGAATGAATGAATTATCGCTGTTGTAAAAAAATTACGCACTTAGACACTTTTTTTTCTTAAACAATGTATAATGTGAAATTCATTTCGTTGCGGTAATAATTTACATACACTGGCAACATTATGTTAGAAATAAAAAAAATTAAAGTAAAAATTTGGTGAGTTGAAAACAACAATACATAATTTACTAAAATCAATCCTTAGAATCAGAACTTGATGATTAATATAAATAAGTAGTTGAAATAAATGTTACTCTATAAACGATCTAATCATCTAACAACTACATTTTTGAATCTGCAGAACAGTTTGTACGCAAGTTCCAGCCAACTCACCAAAAAAAAAAAAATACCAAATGATCACTCGACCTATTGTGTTTCGACCAATTTTTTGTCGGCCAATTTTTATAATTACTAAATGATTATTCGACGAAAAGTAAATCGGCGTATCAAATTTCTACTTACCGACTCCGTTTCCGAACGAATATTATGCGAAATGAGAATCTTCCAATCGTTATTCGGCCAAAAAAGACGTCGGCGAATCGTTGTCGGCGTACCGAAAATCGGCGTATTTTATTTCGGAATATCAATCGGGCACCATGCAAGATACTGTATAATAGTATATTATATAACGGTAACGTTATGAAGGGTATAAAAGTTGAGTACCACGGTTAGGCCACGAAGGCTTGCCGAGTGGCCTAAGTAAGGTACGAGACTTTTATAGCCTTCATAATGTTACGATTGTATACTATACTTTTTCTACGACAGCCACATACATACCTATTCGAGAATAATAAAATGGGTTAGTTACTTACTTCATGTAATGAATGGGAATATTTGTGTGGATCGTCGTAGCATTGAGTATTCTGTCCACAATGTTGATGGCGAGAACTTGTTGCACAATTCTTCAAAATATGCCAACAACGCCGTTTCAGAGAAAGTTGAAACATTTTTTTGCAATTTCCATGTCAAAACAATCATAACATTTTTGGTACGCTTTATCTGACTTTTCATGTAACAAATTGTCAGTCACTTTGAGCGCCCATAGCCTTGATTTCTTCGGAAGTGCATTTTTCACCAGAATCACTCATAATTACTTATGTTTTTGCACAATAACGTCGAATTAAAACAAACTACACACCACCGAAATAGTTCAAATAGTTTCGTGATAAGTTTACAAATGTCAAACATACCATAGACAAGAGAAATAGAAAATAAGCCGGTTTTCAATTACGAAAAATGTGGTTGCGTTCAAGAATATTTAAATGTCGAATGTAAAATTATTGGATAAACTTATGATTTTTACCTTTGTTTTGCAATATCTAATATGTAAAACGCATTTAAGTTTATTTTTTCATCTTGATTTAAATTATGAACCTAAATATTATATTATTTATTAAAAGTTACTTATTACTGTAAATGAAAACATACCTGATAAATGGAAGTTGTGCTTTAAAAAAAATTAACAGAACTCCTATATTCATATGATTACTGCTAGCAGTAATCCTATGAACCTATAGACAAATAGACTTTCTCATCGTTACTCAAATGAACTTAATTTGGATACCGCTGACAATAATCTAATTGACAGATTTAAGTGCTGGAGTAGAAAAAAAACATTGTATACTTACGATCAGAGAACCCGACTATCGGGTCACTGGCACTGCAAGTGTTTAAGTGCGCGCATGTTTTTTTTATGCGATCACGGAATGCATGAAAAATTAGTACTACTTTGTTATAAAGTAAATCTTATATTATTAATTACGAGTGTCCAACGACAAAACGAGCATTAGGTACCATATTTTATTACGACTTGAACCACCGAGCGAAGCATTTTTCGAGTATCCTTTCACTTAATCAGGCAAAAACATTAGCCATGTTAATCTATAGATTGTCATTGCATAACGTCAATCGAATTGAACAAAATTTTCCATTTAAAGTATGAGGCATAAAAAATGCGTTTATCATGTCAGTGATTGACCACATAAAGTTAAATCAGGTTTATTGACGTAGATTCATCGATGACAACGTTTTCGGTCAAAGTTAAAGAATATTAATTTTTTAATCGAAAATACATAGTCATTATAAACTTTTACCCAAAAGTGGATAAACATTGGTTTCATATGTCAAATACTACAGGAAACAACCATCTTTTGTGCCAAATTCGATATGACTCTAGTAGCCTATTCACTTAGGTGGGTACCGCAGCGTTATGTCATCTTCCCTACACTCAGTTGATAGTTCATCGCATAAAATCAGTCCACGTGATAAAAAAATAACTCGTTTAGCTCTCAAATATAAATTGAATTTATTTCATATCAAAGTTTAATAAAATGTCAATTTCTGACTGCCAACAATTATTTCAACGAAACAATTGTTACTTTTTATATAAACTTCTGAACCAAATCTAGCTTTACAAAATGTTTCACAACTATATTAATTTTCCTTTCCGAACTTATTAAAATACAGAAGTAATTTGTGGACAACTTTTATTTTACTTTGACAATTAAACCTAATCTAGTAAAAAGTTACCGCGCCCTAAGATTTGATTAAAAAAGTTCTAAGTAAGACTTGTTTGAGTTTTTTTTAGCGAATTCAGAATTTCTGTTGAAGTTGCAAGTGGGAATGATCGCTTTGGGAAATCATTGGGACATGGCACGAAGATGCTGCTACATAGTAGTCATGAGTTGGTGCCTTGTTGAGTGGACGACATCCGGAAAATTGCGGGTCATAACAGGATGAGACTAGCCCAGGATCGGGACAAGTGGCGTACGTGGAAGCCTATGCTCAGTAGTGGGCGATAAATGGCTGATATGATGATGAGTTGGTGCCATCTTATTTAGAAAACGATTTCGTTGTAAAATAGAATGAATGTTAAGTTACATTGTAAGAGCACCATTGGCAAGAGCGTAGCTGGCAGTTTTCTTGTTATAATAGTTGTAAACTTGAATTTTAGTATTTAATTGTTTCAGTAATGTTTCAGAAGTAACGTTTCAACTCCCAGATAATCTGTTAGAATATTTCTGAATTTGGTACCTTTTCTACGTGAAAAAATATTAGAATCTTATTCTGTTTTCAAGTATGCTTTGTGTGATGTAAAATGTTCTTACATTTCCGGGAAATTCGCAACTTTTAGGAAAGTTTTCGCTACTTGAATATTTATAGTTGAAACATTGTTTCAGTCGTCCTCCGAATATAAGTTACAATACCTGTGTACTGTACGATGGCACGATTCGAATTTATGACATATAGTTGCTAAGGATTTATATAGTATCTTGAGCTGGTTTTAGAGGGATATATAATAAAGTTCAAATCAGGCTGCTATTTTTAAAACTACTATCTTATTTTATGCATTCCTCAGTATTTTAATTTTTTTGTCTGGAATTTAAGATAAATAGCTTGATATTTCACTATCTTATGTATGTATGTTTAATATATTGTAGTTTAGCTGACAAAGTTTAAGCTCAGTTTGAAAGACTAAGACTATGTTCGTGTAAATGTGACATTAGTCTGGCAACAAGCTAAGGCGAGACATGTTAATAGCCATCTGACAATGTTTTATTATACAGCTTCATCAAGTAGAAAGACTAGACTATAATTTACATACATAAATAATTAGTTCATTAAAATGCTGGGACTGGAATGACTACGACGCGTTTTTTCAAAGTAATTTTATTAAAAAAGTCTCGTTTTGTGACTTGATATACCGAGTAGAACACATACAGGACTCGGGAAATACTATTCATATATGCTAGTAATAAAAATAAGTATGTAAAGAGCCAGATCGGTCGAAAAATGTTCACCTTATCACATGCTTACTCTCACTGTGATAAACTCCATTACCAAAATAAAGGCCACTAAATACACCCATAATAATATGTCATTGTGCCTAATATGATACATGCTAACCCTCCAAGGTGCCCTCGTACATCAACACGATACCTTCCAATTTAGGAGAGTACTTACATAAGTGGATGATAAAAATTGGATGCTGTACACCTCGCGTGATCACTGGCGCTCGGGGGAAATCAGGGATTGAACCAGCGATGTATGCTGCGTCGCGCGTATTATCGTGAAGGTAATATGGCATTAACATAAAGTTCGATCGGATTTGTATGTCCTTTATTTTTGCGCTGTGCCCGAAATTGATGTTTATCTTTGTTTTTTATTGGTAAGGGGTAAAGTATTGTCATTATCATACGTCTTTGAAAAGTGTATTTGACAGAAGCCTGCTTTTTATCAGTCTTGTGCTCGTGTAAGCAATCTATTTGAGTCTATAATTAGTCGGTTAGTAATTAATTTGGTTTTGATAAAAGCTGGGCATGTCTAGTGGTACGTAATTGACACATAATATTTTCATGATAAACTTTCAAAAGATATTACGACTTTTAGAAGAAATCTAATAATATTGAAAATGAAAGTCATGAATAACTAAAGCAGAAATGACAGCGGATTCGCTTGGTAATGGCCAATGCAATATTAAGTAGATGCTCTTTATTGGGGATAAAAAACTCTTTATATTTTTGCATAGAAATAAGAATAATAATTACAATTAAATTTCCTAACTGGCTCAAAATTCTAAAACCTAATTTAACGCTCAGTTGCAAATTTAATTCTTACTTCAGTTTTATTTTACCTAAAAAATACTGTGGTAATCCGACAAAAACCTGGCCTAAGCCCGCTCTCATAACCGTCAAAAATACCCATTTTCCGTGCAATATTTATCACGAAAAAGTGTTACCCAATTTTCTTAGATTATTTCGTGCCTCAGGGGATGAGAGGGTAAATTGAGGAATCCCTCCCTGTGATTATACCGTATCTTAGAATCCCTTAATATTGATGGAGAGAAATAGAGATTAGCAGCAGAATCGTCCGATCAAGTTGTCGCTTGCGTGGATTGGTCCGTCCGTTAGGGCTTGGCGATTGCATTTTGTTTCGGGTGCGGCCTTTTTGAAGCATTAGCGAAAAGCCGTATTTTAGAATTTTATAGCTTATTTTTGCGCAGTAAAATACTTTTGTTCAATTCTGTTTTAATACAGCCATTAGATGTGCCAGTATTTCCTTTATCTGATGGCTCTCAAGCGTTACTCGTATTTCCTTTATCTAACGCTCTTCGAAATAACCAGCTCTTCTGTATTTTTTCTCACTACACAAATACAGTGCTGGACAAAATGCATCATACACCGATATATAAAATAAACTTTCTATTATAATTTCTTTACCCATAAACTTAATATCACAGTTGTATTGGAAAACTTTTAGCTAATTTCATGGCGTATATACAGATAATAACATATCAATGATCGTACAATTATTTTTTTACATGAGTATAAATATAAATATCAGTACTTTAGGCTCTGGACAAATTTGATCATACAGTAATAGAAATACGAATGAAATGCAATGTAGTAGTGTGTATGGCTTTCATCTGCTTTAGATATCGCTGATTGTCATGGAGGAACATTTTCTGTTAGAAACTGAAGGTATTTATCTAACCCAAGCTCTTTCCTGTGTGTCTACTAAAGTAGGCAAAGTGGGTATAATTCAGAATGACATTTGATATTTTCTTTATTTTTCCAAAAACTTCCTTAAATTTTGGCTTGTTTTCCAACACAACTGTGATGTTAAGTTTAAGGGTAAAGAAATTATGATAGAAAGTTTATTTTATATGTCGGTGTATGATGCATTTTGTCCAGCACTGTACTCTCACGTATTCTAGGTATTTTAAAACTAATACAGAAGTATGAAAGTCTCTGTGCTTAGCGTGTTTAGATGAAATTTGGTATTAAGATACGTTATAAACTCGATAGAGGAAACGAAATAGTTGTTATGAGTCTTCATATGATGCAGACGAAGTTTCATGTAAATAATATCCTAAAAGAATGCACCAATTGACAATAACTCCTGAAAACATGCCCTTTATGCATCGCCGCAAAATTTCATTGTATTCAATTACTTCAATTTGTTTCACCCGCAATGTTTAAAGGTTATATTACATTCCTCGATTGTGTAACTTGGTTAGTGAAGTGGCTAAAGAAATGAAACTTTCATTTTGCTGATCCAACTACTGCACCGCTTGGACCTAAGAAATGGCGCACTTGGTCCATTCCCAGCCTGCCCGAACATGTCTATTACATTTAGCTATTGCATAATAAACGCTAGGGCACCCGCGGACGTGATCTGCCCGGCCAGAGACGTGAGACGACTCCCAAGAACCCAACGTCCAAGATAATGCACCTTCCGTAGTTCAAAGTAACAACCCAAATCGCACTTTATTACCATTTCACAGAGTCCGTTTTCATTTACTGGTAATTTGGAGTTGAGCCGCGCCGATCCGCATGGAAAGTTTTTTCAAGGCTCGGTTTGCCAACTTTCTGGGCAATTTCAGGTTGGAGGCTCGAACATTGTCAGTTTAGAGTGTGTGGCAGAAATAGTCACATGGGGAGCGTAATTTATGACAATTTGAAGGGTGGATTTGGAAAACCTCAGGTTTGGGCAAGCGAGAAGTTTTTGATATATTTGTAATTGCGGGTCGAGGACACGTTAAGTTTTGGGTTGAGTAGATATTTTTAAAGTAAAATTCTATAAGTAATATATAAAATTATAGGAGTATGCTAAGTATTTCGATTGTCAAACTTTTCTCTTAATATGGCATACAATTATACCTCTATTTTTCGCTAAGCGATCAATTTAAAGTTTTCCAGGTGGATTAGTTCTCCATAATTATGTTACGTGACTTTGCATGGAAACTTTTATAAGGTACAGCGGGGCAAATCTCGACTGGGGGCAAATGTAACTGGTCTATTTTTTCAATTATTACACTATTAAGTTGAGTACCACATATATCCACTGAACACGCGTGCCAAATATAAGCAGTGGACACTCTAATTAATAATGCAAAGATTGTAAAACATGAAAAAAGCGATCAGTTGCATTTGTTCCCCAGTCGAAATTGCCCCGCTGTACGTTACAATTGAACAAGGAAGTTATAAAACAAAAGCATAATTTCAATCATGGGAGCGGCTATTTGAGGAGAAGAGATAGTCTACTTACGCTACTTACAGAGCATTCATTCATTCATTCATTTATTTATTGATAAAATAATATATTTTACATGTCAATGTTTTTACATAACTTAATTTTAATTAAGTTTATATTAGGCACTTATTATAGCATGCATTTGGTCGACGCGCTCTGGACTATGATCCTAGCGACGCGAGGATCGAAGTAGCCCAACATTTTTCTGCTCAACAAGTTATCTCAGCTCTATTAAACCTAACTATAAACAGCGTGTATAAACAGGACGTATAAACAACCGTCAATCCAGCCCGGGCCCACAAATATTTACTCTCGTAATGGCAGTAACTCATCGAAACGAACAAACCCGCGGATATGCTTTTAAATCAGGGACTTGAGAACTGCGGGTTCGTTGATTTTGAGAAGTTGTGACGTAGCCATTATCTTTAGTTGTATACTTTTGGTTTGATAAGAACAGTATTTTAGGAAGACTTAACGATATTTTAATTTATGATTAGCAGAAACATCTGCAATCGATGCCAATTTAAAAGTGGAAAATGTTTGCATTGAATGAGACTTGAACACGGCAGAGCTGTGGAATATCTATCCAGAGGTCGTGTTTTTTTCGATTTCAATCCTGGAGATTTTCTTGACAGCGATATATTTTAGTCATCCATCCTACATTTAAAGTTCTTACCTTGCTATGCAAATAAATAATCATTCATTCATTCATTCTTTCATTCATCGTTCATTCATACCAGAACCACGTACGACGTGTTGTCTCTCTATCACACTCACCGATGACTTCACATATGCGATTGATTCCTTGATCTCAAAACGATAACTCAAACTTCCAAGTGATATTGGTTGCCCAAAATACAGTTCCTGTTCTTATCTAAACCTTATTTGATTTAATTTGTTTGCATTAGGCCCACTTGCACCAACCACATAACTCAGGGTTAGTGGGCTGTCATCTGTCAAATTCCATATAAAATGGTGGGTTAACGCTCCATTTTTGTTGGTGCAAGTGGCCCTTGATAGCCTAAATTCAGGTCAATCATATTTTCCAAAGAGTCTTTCCTTTTCAAATCTAGATATTGCTTTGCTATTCCGCGATCTATTTGGGGATTAGGAAAGTAATTTCTAGAATTGATTATTCCATAAAGTAACGCCTGATTCCATCGAGGCATTCTCTATTGAAAATACAAAAACGAATCACTCACGTCTGTTATGTAAGAACACCTATCATAGTTTATAATAGGATCAGTTAGTAAACTACCTTCATTAAAATGTTCCATCTAAAGTTAAAGAGAAGCTAAAAACCAGCATCACTAAACAGAGACGTCAACTATTCCTGTCCTGAATCATTCTCGTCGCCACCAAACCACAACTACGCGACTGTCCAAGGTTAACCAGTTTCAATGATGAACTGTGAGTACACATAGTTGCTACCCACAATGTTACAAGTTTAAGTGGTTGGTTGACGAGTGGAGATTGTGTTGTGAATGAATGGCATAATGAATGAAATTACGCGGTGTCACAAATGTATGGTAACGAAGGCTCAGTCGATGCTAATGGCGGCGTTTTGTCTGCGTTTTATGTGGTTTGAGATAACGGGTTAGTGGGGCGTCGGTTTGACACTGGGCGAAGTTTCACGGCGATTGTTTGTTGTTGTTTTCCTGTGGAATTCCTCAAGGTCTTTTATGAGCTGCATTCTTGCGCGCGAATCCATTAGAGTTTCGGCTCAGACAGCCTTACGTATTCACAATCACGCTATACCTTCAAACCTTTAACGACCATTTTAGTCTCGTCTTAGTTCAATCCGACCATTTCATACACTCATACTTACATACGCAATTTAAATATATACATAAACAAAGAAATATTATGCTTCATGGCTTGTAAACCTAAACAAATAGGTTTTAACCATCATCATCCTCCTTGCGTTATTTCGGCATTTGCCGCGGCTCATGGGAGCCTGGGGTCCACTGTGACAACTAATCCCAAGATTTGGCATAGGCACTAGTTTTACGAAAGCGACTGCCATCTGACCTTCCAACCCAAAGGGTAACTAGGCCTTATTGGAATTAGTCCGGTTTCCTCACGATGTTTTCCTTCACCGAAAAGCGACTGGCAAATATCAAATGACATTTCGCACATAAGTTTCGAAAAACTCATTGGTACGAGCCGGGGTTCGAAGTTCGAACCCGCGACCTCCGGATTGAAAGTCGCACGCTCTTACCGCTAGGTCGCCAGCGCTTTTTATGGGGTGGTTTTAACCATATTATATTATGAAATATTATTTCCTACACCTCAAACAGAAATTCCTGTTTACTATACAACAAGATTTCTATATAACTTCATTCAATACATGATTAAAGTGCTCTTGTCCCTCTTGTCCGTCCTTACATAACTTCCAGGAAACAATTATAACACTATATTCACCCCGCAAACGCCATACTTCAGCACTCGTAATAGACTGTATTGTCACTTCATATCCTTACTCTTATCCATTGCGATCACGTCCATTCGGACCTTCACACTACCCGGCCGAAATGGAGAGACCGCCGGAAATACCTACTCGCATGTTAGTGAATGTCTTTTGAAGTCGGTCGGATTATGGTAGTCTGTATTGTATCGGTTCATAAATGGGTACGTCGGAGCGTGTCCTTCTGTTTGTAGTAGCAGCACTGTGTTACTTGACAGGTTTATATCGGTCTAGTCTTGAATAGTGTCGATTTTATTTTCTGTATGTTACTATTACATGCCATCTTCCAGAAAATTTAACTTCCTTGATTGCTGAAAGGAAACCTGAGTTCCAGATATTTAATTAAAATTTAAGTGAAGTCAAATTAAGTCCATGTTCATTTCAGATGCGATCAAAACATGCAATAATAGCAAAAGCCTCTCAGCTTGAGGCAAGTAATAAAATCCGAACGGCATTCGACTCCCGAATAAAATAATAGCTGCTTTAAATCTCACAATTTAGACTAAGGCCTTTCCTCAACTCCTATCTTGTACTGAGCAATCTCGATTCCGAAAAAAGCCTTTGCTGTACGAGATATAACGTGAGATCCGTCTTTCAGAGGGCAGTATATTAGACGTTTCGCCGAACCGAAGCAATTTGGGTGAGATTAAAGCCGACGGCGGCCGAACGCGGCCGAGTCCGCCCGAGTGGATACGGGAGTAATTTCGCTGTTCAGCGCAAACTTTCGAGTGACCTTTATTTGTTTTTTGTGTCGTAGTTTATGTGACTGCAACATAATGATTTGAATGGTTAGTTATGTACAACTATGCAATGATGTATTGATAAATTTATACATATTACTTTATTACTTTATTTGTTGTTATGAACTGATCGGCGATTGACCCTAGTCACACCTGATGGAAATGGAAAGGAAGTAAGCTGCCAGTAATGTAGACCTTAAAATAAGATAAAGAAAAATTTCATATTTAAATTAAAACGGGAAATAATCGCGTAAGACATACGTATATATTCCATACCATCGGATGTCGTTGAGTGTTGTATGCAGGCAAAGTGGCGACCCCAGCGTAAAAGTGACTAATGACAATCAAGTGCGGGTAGTTCGAAAAACTCGTACAGCTAGAAGATGTTTATACAACTCCCAGCCAGTCTACCCGTGACTACGGACGTATTGTCACGTCCGAAACGTCGGGTTAAATATAAACGTAAGTTTTACGCGATTATCCCGTTTTAATTAAATAATATGAGTGAAGGTCGTGGTAGTTTAAATCAATAGTTAAAACTTGTTATGAAAAAGTTCCATCCTCTGTTGGCGTAATGACATGACGTAATGTATGTACAGCCAGAACCTATGGTTTCTGATCATACCAAGTGATACCATACAGTCAGTCAATATGCTTATCAGCATATATCCAGAATCTTTTACTACAACAATAAACCCAAAGAATCAAGGACATTGCTCGTACAGCAAATCCTAGGGAATATTTTTCTTCCATTACAATTACGACAAAGTCCTAAGTTACAACCAGTTTTGTATAAGATAGGTCTTTGGATTAGTAGGAACATTTTTATTGCACGCCTATCTGGCGTTTGGGCGATCAATCAAGTGAGTTGAGTACTTTTATGTGCGGAATGACAAATTTGTATTATCTGTCATAGTGTTTTTTATAAAAGTGAGAAATATAACCTCGCAATTTTTCATTGCTGTTATCGTTTAAAAATAGGATCATCTTTTCGTGCTAGCTGGATTTTTATCTTTGTAAATTCTGATATTATGGTAAGAATTTAGGTAATATGTATTTGGACGACCGGTCTGGCGCAGTCGGTAGTGACCCTGCCTGCTACGCCGCGGTCCCGGGTTCGAATCCCGGTAAGGGCATTTATTTGTGTGATTAGCACAGATATTTGTTCCTGAGTCATGGATGTTTTCTATGTATATAAGTATTTATATATTATATATATCGTGGTCTGAGTACCTGCAACGCAAGCCTTCTTGAGCTTACCGTGGAACTTAGTCAATCTGTGTAACAATGTCCTATAATATTTATTTATTTATTTATTTATTTATTTATGTATACCTAGGTTTTTAAAAACTATTTACTATTACTGAGTATTACTTGAAACAAAGTTTTAGTAAATAATAGGTGGCTGGATCAAGGGCTAGATGCAAAAGGCGGTGGTATTGGACACGGCGCGGATAGTCCGACGGTTCCTCTCTCTGCAGCCCTAACCACCGGCAGCTTGGGCCCTGCCCCGCTGCTGGCGACACCCTAGGTTAGGTTTTTTATAAATTCCAATTGGAACCCTAGGCCACTGTAGAACTATGTCATAGTGACTTTATAGATCAGATTGTAAGAAATATCTTACTGCTTGTCATTATGACATGGTTGTAGAGTGGCCCAGAGTTCCAATTGATTAACTATACTATCAGCTGCAAAAGTGCGTGGCGAATTTATCAATGAATTCGTTCATAATTTCTCCATGTAATTATGTAGCTCACTGTACTTTCAATTTTTACCCCATTGTAAATGTCTTTTCACCACACCAACTGGTAATGGCTTTCTTTGCTATTCGAAAACAGATAGCAAAATTGCATTTTATCCACAAGGAGGCAAAGTAATTTCATACAAATTTTAACTCGATGTCTTAATCTGACTGCTAGATTTTACCTATAAATGATGATTTTGAATCATAAATATTGAATAAATTGATGGATTTCATTTATTTTGATGTTTTATAGTCAGTATTTTGTTCGTGTTGGTGTGGTGAAAAATATTGTGTTTCACTCGGTGGCAAAGTTTGTTTAACCTTCGTGCCTTGAAACCCTCGCAACGCTCAAGATTCCACTTTTTGAGCCACTCGCTACGCTCGCGGTTCAATATTGGAATCTTTCGCTTGCTCGGGTATCAATATTGACACGTGCGGTTAAACAACTACTTTGCCCCCTTGTAAAACAAATAACTATTAAAATTGTTTCCAAACAAAGTATAAACTTTCAACGGTATATTCTATTCTCCGTAATTAAATTACTTTCCCGATAACTCGTATTACAATAACTAACCCCAGCTCGACATTATTAAAACAAATACCTTATTAACAATATTAATTTAGTTATACTAGTAATACAACAACAACAACATATCCCAATTACTAAAGCTTCAGTGCCACTCTTGGCACTCTTGACTCTCGTATTACAATAACTAACCCCAGCTCGACATTATTAAAACAAATACCTTATTAACAATATTAATTTAGTTATACTAGAGTGATATCCGAGGAATTGTGCCCAACATAATTGTAATATCTCGAAAGGCTGTCGACTATTATGCTCTGTTGGGAATGTCTTACAAAGAGGGTGGAGGGAGGGGGGGGGGACAGTTGGGACGGGATTGAAATGAGTACGGTTATAAGATACATGAGTATTTGTGTTGTAGTGTGGTCAGGCGTAAATAGTGGGTATACTTCGATTGAATAGCCGTTTTGTAAGATGTTTTAGATATTTGTGAACTGAAAGTGAGGTGATCTAAATAAAGACTAATAAGTATGTGTCGTTATGAGTATTTTGGGAGGAGACAGCACAAATTAAGTACTTCATAACTATATTCTTGAACAAGTAAATTATAAGAGTTTTAAATTATTCACGAATGAGGGTAGATTGCGCGCTGTCTAAGCAACTTTGACTTCCACCCGCCGTCTTCAGTTTCCCGTGATCATGATGCATGCAACTGCGTCAAAATAATATCAGAACCTCAATAAAAAAATCCTCAAGAAAGGTAATCACAGTCTATATCCCGGTCAAAATAAGTAAAAAAAAAATATCTAAAAGATTAATAGACCGCCTGGTACAAGTGCAGTTTGTTTCTTCAGTGAATGTTACATACATTACATCATAATATCTGGGCGACCGAGCTACGCTCGGTTCTATTTTAATATATCACGTCTTTAGATAAAAAAAAACTCTTATAAATACAAAAACAAAAAAAAAGACAAAAAACAAAAACTTAATTTCTGACCGGGATTCGAAACCCTGACACCTACGATCTATCTGCGTACATTAGACCGACCTCGTGCGACTGAGCTAAGCGGAATCGATGCGCGCGCGGCGAAATTAAGGACCATATTTTACGTTTACAAATGCGAAAGAAAAACTCATGAAAACTCGAAAATTCGCGTTTTCCGGGATCTAAGGCTACGCTAGATCGATTTTTCACCCCCGAAAACCCCCACAAAACAAATTTCAGCGAAATCGTTAGAGCGGTTTCCGAGATCGTCGGTATATATAAATAAATAAATAAATAAATAAAAAAATATACAAGAATTGCTCGTTTAATAGTATAAGATAAATAACATGAAATACTATTCCATATTAAGATGACAATTCTGCTTGATGTGATTTAAATTAACGTTTAGCTTACATTTGACAGAAAATACTCCCTTTAGTTGTACTTTGATTTATTGCCTCTGAATTTTCTTTTTTCGGCACTTGAATCGTAATTTACTATTTATATCGTAAGCTTATAAAGACTCATGAATTCAACTGTACAATTCCAAAGGTGTGCTCCACGAGCGAATAAAGCATTTTGCAAAACAATAAAAAACCGCATAATTGTATAATTATATCCTCTACATAAAAACCTGTAACAATGGACGTGCCGGCGTTTAGTACCGGCCCGGCCAAGATCGTATCTCCTCCGAAATAAATAAAGTCAGTACAGGAATTATAATTTTATTCAAATGTGAACCGTAATTGTCCGACCTTTTTTTATCTGATTCTGAAATAATGGCCTGTAGTAAATGTGTTACTGTGCAGAGCACTTACAGTTAAGAGTCCACACACAAGTTTTGAGCAGTTTAAAGGCTACAATATGATCGTATTTTGCGACCGATCGGGCTTAATAAGTAAAGTCAAACCAAGATGGCGTGTTAGTTTTTTTTATAGTCTAAATATTAAACGTGTTAAAGAATTTTTACGTCTGAAAAGACCATTTCGCGGTCCGCGGTATCAAAAACACTTGCAAATTGGCTTGGTCTCACTTTACATTATATGAAACTTACCTACAGAGCTAATCGTGATTGTTCCGGGTAAGAGCATTTACTCATTTGTGTGATAACCACGATCTCTCTGTTTGTGAGTTATGATTGTTTGGGTATGTCTAATCATCTATATTCGAATAGTTTTGAAAGGTAAACTTCGAAGGGTCACACTTACAGTCAACAATGAACCAATCGTTGACACTCTATAACCATGTCAATTCATTGACAAGCAGTAAGAGATTTCTTACAATCTGATTTATAACGTCACTATGACATAGTTCTACAGTGGCCTAGGGTTCCAATTGGTTGACTGTACAATCATTGACACGACTATAATTAGTATTGTAACCACAAATAAACGTTTAAGTATACGGAGTCTATTGGAGAGACTCCATTTTTCTGGGCTTATTAATACGAATTTTGTTGTCTTTATATGAGTTTTGCGAACAATTGTTTGTGAAATAAGCAAGCTGCTGTATAAAATGTCAAACGGGATTATTACATGCTTAGCGAAAATGTTATTCTTACGGGTCGTGTAGTTACATTTTGTTTTTGTAATGAGCAAAAAACCTTTTTGAATAAAGACTCGAATAAATACCTACGTTTATATTTTTTATATTAAAGGAATAATGCAATGAAAGTATTTAATTGCTATATATAAAGAAGTTATGCGTGATACGGGATAGAATCTTTTTTTGTTAACATTATAGTCAAAAATGATAGATGTAAGTATGTTTTAATACACGACCTTATGCCTGCACGACACTCGCACTTTCGACGGTAATTAGGCAAAAAAAACCTTATATTTTATAGAAAGCTGCTTAGATATTTTAATAACTTATTGACATGATATGTGAGTGTGCACGGAAAAACGTCACTTTGTCGATTGCTATAAAGCCGCTTTGTCAGTATATTCATATAAAGATACATGTAAATCTCGCCTATTGGTAACCGACGAAGCGGGACGTTTTACTAAACACACTCGCATAATGATTTAATAATATTTTAATACTTCATTAACAGTAAAGCGCTCACGTCGCAATAGCAGCCTTAATTCCGAGACACTTGCCCCTATTCCACGTCTAAATCTCGAGCGATGCGAAAAATATGCAAAGTTTCAACGTAACTCAGTGGTTTCCTTCAAAATGTCAGGGATCTACATTTTCATGCGGATTTAGATTTTGCGGATTTTTTGCGGAGAATTTGCGGAGTGGCTGGGAGCGTGCTAGTTATGCCTGTCGTGTGAAAATATTTTTTATTTTTTTTTATACTACGTCGGTGGCAAACAAGTATACGGCCCGCCTGATGTAAAGCGGTCACCGTAACCTATGGACGCCTGCAACTCAGTGTCATGCGCGTTGCCACCCCATTAGAAACTTGCGGACACTTGGGGTTATTATGTCACAGTTATGGCAGCTAGAATTTTGAGTTGAAAGTACCTAGTGCATGCAACTTTTACGGTCTAAACGTTTTGTAAACAGGCGTGTAACTGCGTGTATCGTATAAAATAGTTCATTTCGATACAAGTGCGAAAAAGTTGTATTTTAACGCCGAGTGGCGATTGAAAAACGAGCAAGTAAAGGATTCTATAGTTGAACCACGAGCCGAAGGAGTTTCGATCGAATCCTGAACTTACGAGTTTTTTAACACACGAGAAGTAAAATACATTTGTATCGTGTAACGAAAACTTTTTCACTGTAGCAGAAACTGGAACTCAAAAAATGCGTTTATCACTGCTTCCAGTAGTTCCACAGGTGGTAAATCATCTTTATTACTAGATTCACTTACTTTTATCAATTTTAATGCAGTTAATTTGACTTTATTCAAGGTCAAATCACTTTACCCACTAGTGGATAAAATGCGTTTTTACCCGCTGGTATTAAAGGACAAAACACGTGTTTCCGAGCTAGTGAGGGGAAAAATATTTTAATCAGACTGAGTATAGGTATTTTTTTTTCCTTAAGCCTCCGCCACACATAAAGCGTTTTGATAGCGTAGCGTTAGTGGAGCGCAATGATAGTGGTGCGCCGGACGAACGTTGGCGTTCCGCCTATTCTCTCAAACCGCGCATGTATGGCCGAGCTTTTATTGGTGGTTCATTAATTCACCAATAGAGTGGCAGCTGATGCTGACAACTTTTGACATTGTCGTTAACAACTACGAGATATAGTCTAGCGTGCGTAGCCGAATGCACAAACGCTCTCGAAACGAAACGCTCCTAGATATCTATCTCTGTCGCTCTTGCATATTGGTGCGACAGAGCCAGACTGCCTTTCGCGGCGGTCGTTTTCGCTCGCGTCGTAGAAATGCCTTTCGGCTACGGGGCCGGGTCTGGTTTCAAAAATCTATTTTAATGTCTTGTAGTTATTTACTGTATTAAAAAGCAACTTCCTAATGCAAAAAAATAGATGGTCCACAATTTTATTGTGTTTATTATTCAAATTACTATTTTTTGTCTACAGGTAAGCTACATTTTCTAGCAGGTTAACCTAAACTCTGTATGTAAGTACATTTTTTTTTTAAATATTTACCTATAATATGAATGCTTATTCTACAAGGAATAAAAGATGAAGAATATCTCCAGTAATAATCCTACTGAAATGAAGAAATGGATCTTGTGCTGTTCTTTTCATTTTAGAATTCCTACGCTTTACCGTTGCCAAGTTATTGGGCAAAGCGTTTGGATTCTAAAACGAAATAACAGCCATGGCTTCGATACGCTACGGCTGCGGGCTACGTCTCTACGGTGCTACGGTGCTACGAAACTAGGATGCTACGACGAAATTGAGGTGAAATGCTAATTTGTGAGTAGAAGATATTGCTTAAATTTTCAATTGTGTAACATTTTAGGACGTATTCCAGAATGCCTCTGATTTCAGAAATTTATATTTATTTGTCGCTGTATTTTTAAGGTTTTATAAAAATATATGACTGTAAGAGTTTTGAATGATTCACGGTTATTTTCATTAGACTTATATTGACCAGGATATAGACCGTGATTACCTTTTTGATTTTTGTCGAGCTCCCGATATTTCGACGCAGTTGCACTACTAGTAGTAGTAGTAGTAGTTGCGTAGTGATAGTGACACTGTGAGTGTAGTGTGTTTGGACAGACCATCGAGTGTGAACGCGACCAGTGGTAACGCTGAAAGTGAACGCAGCCGACGCGCGCGAAGGAGGGTAGATCGCGCGCTGTCTATACAACTTTAACATCCACCCGCCTTCGTCAGTTTTTCCGTGATCATGATGCATGCAACTGCGTCGAAATATCGGGAGCTCGACAAAAATAAAAAAGGTAATCACGGTCTATATCCCGGTCAATATAAGTCTAATATATGACTGTATTTTTAAAATACGAAGATACAAGGTAAAACTGGCTAAATCAGAGGTATATTCCATAGTGCCTTCAAAAAAAATTTACTAAATTAAGATTTATAAAAGGAAAATCTTTTTTTTTCAGAAGTTTTTATAACAAAGTGAACTATATTGAAAAGAGTCTATTCTGTATGTTTCGAAATTTTATTTTTATAGTATAACTGCTGCAATAAAGTTTTTATAATTTCATGTTTACTATCCTATTAAATCTTCAATTCCGCCGTATTGTCTCCATTGAATAAACAACTAAGTAGCGGCAATGAAGTTTAAATTTAAATGCATTTGAATGCGCCAAATTTACTCAATTGCAGCATTTACAACGGGACCGATTGTTAAACGGGCAGTAACTCTGGGGGCCGATTCTGAAGTTTTCAATTTGATATGACTTATATTGACCGGGATATAGACCGTGATTACCTTCTTGATTTTTGTCGAGCTCCCGATATTTCGACGCAGTTGCTTGCATCATGATCACGGAAAACTGACGAAGGCGGGTGGATGTCAAAGTTGTATAGACAGCGCGCGATCTACCCTCCTTCGCAATATAAGTCTAATGAAAATGACCGTGAATTATTCAAAACTCTAATTTGATATGAGTTTGACCTTTTTTTGATACAAAGCTGACCTTACGTCTACTTAAGTGCTACGGCGTTCCAGAAAAACGTTAATGCATTTTTTAACCATTAGAATTTAAACTGATATATCACTTAATATAATGCACACCCGTGTAGTGGCGGGTTAAGAATTTCACCACCCCCTCTTTCCGTGGGTGTCGTAGAAGTCGACTGTGGGTTTTGGGTTAAATATAAGTGTGGCGTAGGCGAGAGGCTGGCAATCTGTCACTGCAATGTCACAATTCAGATTTCTTTCAACCCCTTTTTGCCAAGAGTGGCACTGAAACTTAGTAGTTCATGTGCTCTGCCTACCCCTTTATGGGATAAAGGCGTGATTATATGTATGTATGTATGTATAATGCACATGAAGGTATGCTTATTCTCAGCAGTGGGCGATGAACGGCTGAAATGTTGATGATGATGATGATATATGCATACACTCCCTAGGAAAATGAAATTTTTGTTTAACGCTCACTTACTACTACTGTTCTGCCTACCCCTTTATGGGATACAGGCGTGATTGTATGTTAATTGTTGTTTATTATTTTTGTGTTGAAAAGGTAATATGTTGATAGACTGAACTGATAGGTTTTAATTTGGTACAAAGGTAGATTGAGTATCGGAGAAGGACGCAGACCATTTATGTCCTAAAACCTGTATCTTATAACGATATTTTTTCTCAGTTCCTCCCCGAAAGGTAGATAAGCGTTTTTTAGTAGATCTGCTTGAATGAAGTTATTATTGCCTTTATTTTTTATCAGGTGATAGCGATCCAAGTTGTTCTTTCCACACAGCACATAAATTTTTTTTTTTTAATAAAATTAAAACAATATCAAACCACGATAACGGAATCGATTTCATGGGAAGTAACTCTGTAATACGGTTTTATTGCTGGCTACCTTTCTGATTGAAAACTCTTTTTATAATATAAAGGAGTATCTTACTAATACGTTTTAATATTTTACTGTGTGCTAGTTTTTAAGACCTAGTCTGTAAGTGCTTACATTGCTGTGCCCTAACGGGGTTTATGCTGGAACTTAAATATGTGTTATAAAATCTTGTAAAACCCATAAAAGCAATAAATGAATTATGAATTATGAATTATGAATTACCTTCGGTCCATAACTTATGCTTAAGAGTACTTGTTTCAATGGAACTTACTGTCAATTTAACTGTTTATAGCATTTTCCAATAGGGAATTGTACTTTGTATGTGTAATCAAACTAAATATAAATAAATGAAAAACCTAAGTAACTATTGAATTTAAAAATAAACTTATTTTGGAGTAAGAAAACCATAACTTACTTTAGTCAAAATCATAATCGGCAAAAAAACCGGTATCAGTATTCTTCATATTTAAATTAAATTAAATTAAATTAAATATCATTTATTTCAGAAATAAATTTCCATATTGTATTAGTTATTGTGTTATTATTTAAGTGTAACACTTTTGTATCTTATTTACTTTTTGTCCCCTGGTTTCTCTGTGTTTTCGACTCGTTAGTACTTTGAAGGGAGGAGTGACGTCAGTGTGAGTAAACTGGCAGACTTGGTGGCGACGACCTGATCTAGATCTAGGCTTGTTCGGGCGTTAACTCTGATTGTTTTTGTCGACAAAGTGGCGACATATAGCTTTTATTGTTTTTACTTTCCATTAATATCTCTCAGTTTATTATCATTTATAAAGTATGACACTTAGGCCCAGTTGCATCCACCACAGTTAACAGACACATCAAAGACGCGTAGTATACGTCTATGGAAATTTCCGCACAAAAAAGTGCGAAGTCTAAATTCGGTAACAGACAGTATGGTGCAACTGACCTTGAATATTATTTGGGTAGATACTGAATACTACATAAAGTCGCCGTCAATAGAATTTGTGAACATAAACAAACCTTGTAGTAAAAAAAA